>NC_057807.1:429583657-429883657 GCF_018294505.1 Triticum aestivum
TTCATCATCGCTGTCACTGGGCGGCCCCTTCACCTTGTGTTCGGCATTAAGCTTGCCGACTTGTTGAAAAACCCAACAACTCTTGTTGGTGTGATTGGCTGGTTTAACAGGGGTGCTATGAATATGGTAGAGCTAATCCAGTATCTTGTCTAAATTGGATGGTCCATCTCTGTTTGCCTTGAATGGATTTTTCCATTGACCAGGTTTGGAACCACTGAATCCAGCATTGACCGCCGTGTCTTGCGTTCCTTCATTGTTATTGCGACGCTTGTGTTTATTGTGTTGTGGCTTGCCGTTGCCATCTCGGACTTTGGAAGTACCTGGATTATTGATGTTGTTGCTTCTACGAGCGAGCTAGCTGTCTTCTCCCGCATAAAAACGGGTCATCAAAGTGGTAAGGGCAGCCATGGATCTTGGTTTTTCTTGACCGAGGTGGAGGGCAAGCCACTCATGTCGGACTCTATGTTTGAAGGCCATGAGGGCTTCGGCGTCCGGACAATCGACAATTTGGTTCTTTTTGATTAAGAACCTAGTCCAGAGCTTCCTGGCAGACTCCCTGGGCTGCTGGATGATGTGAATTAGGTCATCGGCGTCCGGAGGGCGAACATATGTACCTTGGAAGTTATCGCGGAAGGCGTCTTCCAGGTCTTCCCAGCTGCCGATGGAGTTCTCAGGGAGGCTATTCAGCCGGTGCCGCACTGGCCCCTTTAGTTTTAATGGGAGGTATTTGATGGCACGGAGGTCATCACTGCGGGCCATGTGGATATGCAGGAGGAAATCTTCAAGCCATACTGCGGGGTCTATTGTTCCATCGTATGATTCGATATTCATGGGTTTAAACCCTTCCGAGAATTCATGTTCCACTACTTCATCAATGAAGCAAAGGGGGTGTGCCGTGCCTCTATGTCGGGCCACGTCGCGACGTAGCTTGGATGGAGTTCATCTATGGTTTTCAGCCCAGGCGTGGTTATGTTCGTCACGTCCAGTAGGATGGCCATCTTCGCGCATCAGGGCACGCCCCCGCGATCCATAGATCGATCTGGTCTAACCTGCTCTGTTTTCCAGGTCATGCTGTAGGTCATATGTGTATCCCCGAGCTATTGTGTCTCTGTTTTTGCGGCGAGGTAGTGCGGGCTGGTGTTCAGCTTGAGTTGCCGCTTTGTCCCGGCCACGTAGTGGTCGGTCAGCCGCATTACGTGCCGGTAGGAAGGGCTGTAGCGCCTCGTCATCGAATTGAGGTAACAATTTCTGTTTCAGGTAACTTTTGGTTGGGCGCTTGAGGCCGTATACCTCAGATGCCAGGACAATAGTCCATCTGTTATTGAGTAGATCTTGATCAGCTTGAAGCCACTGCTGCTTCTTTTTTAGGCTCCTTGTAGTGGCTATTAGCCGGTGCTTAAAGCGCTCCTAATCGACGGGCTCCTCAGGCACAATAAAGTCTTCGTCGCCGAGGCTCGCCTCATCCTTGGAGGATTGAAGAAAATTACTGTCCTCCGAGTCCTTGTTAACGGCATATTCATTAGGGCTGACTCGCCCATCCTCCCGTTCATCCTGTTCGGAAGTTGGCTCAACGGGGTCTTTGTTGTCTTCGGCATCGTCCGGAGCATTATTTTCTCTTGTGCCAGTATTGCTGTTTTTTCCATGGCGTGGTCTAGAGCGACACCGCTGACGTTGGCGCTTTGGCTGTATCTTAGAAGGCTTATCCTCGACTGGATCCTTTTCATTTTCGCCGTTGTTCTCTTTGGGTGTATCTACCATGTATACGCCATACGAGGAGGTGGCTGACCAGCGCCTTGTAAGCGGTAGTTTTTTCTCCTGCTCCTCTCCGGCATCGTCGTCCATACCGTTGATACGTTTCCGTCATATCTATAATTTTTGATTGTTCCATGCCAATATTCTTCGCCTTTCATATACTTTTGGCAACCTTTTATACTATTTTTGGGACTAACATATTGATCTAGTGCCCAGTGCTAGTTCCTGTCTGTTGCATGTTTTATGTTTCGTAGAAACCCAATATCAAACGGAATCCAAACGGGATAAAAATTGACGGAGAATTATTTTGGAATATTTGGGATTTTCCAGAGGAAGAATCAACGTGAAACGGTGTCCAGGGTGGCCACGAGACAGGGGGCGCGCCCTTCCCCCTGGGTGCGCCCTGGACTCTCATTTGCCACCCGTAAGGCGGTTGACGCTCTTCTTTTGCCGCAAGAAAGCTAATTTTACGAGAAAAATCTGGGCAAAAGATTCACCCCAATCGGAGTTACGGATCTCCAGATATAAAGGAAACAATGAAGGGGCAGAATTAGAGAACGCATAAACAGAGAGATAGATCCAATCTCGGAGGGGCTCTCGCCCCTCCCAAGCCATTGGAGCCAAGGATCAGAGGGGAAACCCTTCTCCCATCTAGGGAGGAGGTCAAGGAAGAATAAGAAGAAGGGGGCCTCTCTCCCCCTTGCTTCCGGTGGCGTCGGAGCGCTGCCGGGGGCCATCATCATCACCGCGATCTTCACCAACACCGTCATCATCTTCACCAACATCTCCATAACCTTCCACCTTCTATATCTAGCGGTCCACTCTCCCGCATTCCGATGTACCCTCTACTTGCACATGGTGCTTTATGCTTCATATTATTTTCCAATGATGTGTTGCCATCCTATGATGTCTAAGTAGATTTTCGTTGTCCTATCGGTGATTGATGAATTGCTATGATTGGTTTGAGTTGTATGTTTTATTATTGGTGCTATCCTATGGTGCCCCCCGTGTCGCGCAAGCGGGAGGGATTCCCACTGTATGGTGTTGCAATGCGTTCATGATTCTCTTATAGTGGGTTGCGTGAGTGACTGAAACACAAACCCGAGTAAGGGGATTGTTGCGTATGGGATAAAGGGGACTTGATACTTTAATGCTATGGTTGGGTTTTACCTTAATAAATCTTTAGTAGTTGCGGGTGCTTGCTAGAGTTCCAATCATAAGTGCATATGAACCAATAAGAGAAAGTATGTTAGCTTATGCCTCTCCCTCAAATAGAATTGCAATAGTGATACCGGTCTAGTAACATAGTCAATTGCTTAGGGACAATTTCACAACTCCTACCACCACTTTTCCACGCTCGCTATATTTACTTTATTGCTTCGTTATCTAAACAGCCACTACTTTTTATTTACGTGCTCTTTTTTATCTTGCAAAGTTATCCTTTCACACCTACAAATTACTTCTAGTTTCATACTTGTTCTAGGTAAAGCTAACGTCAAGCATGCATAGAGTTGTATTGGTGGTCGATAGACCTTGAGGGAATATTTATTCTACCTTTAGCTCCTCGTTGGGTTCGACACTCTTACTTATCGAAAACTGTTGCGACCCCCTACACTTGTGGGTTATCAAGACCTTTTTCTGGCGCCGTTGCCGGGGAGTCATATCGTGGGGTGAATATTCTCGTGTGTGCTTGTTTGCTTTATCACTAAGTAATTTTTATTTGCTGTTGTTAGTTGTTTTCTATCTTTAGTTAAGGGTAGGAAACGCAAAATAAAAAAAAATTAGTTGTACCTACTGAACCAATGGTTGAAGAACCACTCAAAATCTATCACACTACTGAAACTTTTTACTTGGATCATCTTCAATCCCTTTGTGCTCGTGCTGAAACCCCAACTAGCTTAGTTGAGGGCAAATCTTTAGATGAGCATGCTTGTTATGTGCGACACCGTATATCTGAAAAATGGAAACTATTATGGGATCAAATTCAATGTTTGCAATGCTATGCTTGGACTTTATGTGAATTATATGATGTTACTTGTTGTTCTGAAAACCCTAAGAAGCACCTTCCCTACCAATGCTTGTTTAGTGATAATGAAATCATATCTTCATATGCTAAGGGTGTTTTTAATTACTATGATGTTCAACAAATTGAAGAATTTGTTGCTTTTAAGGGTGCATATGAAATTGCCTCTTTGATTGAAAAGTATGATGCTAATCTCTACAAATCTGAAAATTTTGCCATACTTGAATATTTCTATGATAATTATGCTTCTAATGCCTATGTTAAACTATATATTGAGGCCTACCCCGCTGTCCAAGAAGAGACTAATATTTTGCAGGAAGCTATGGAAGAATAAATTGATGAAACTGTGAGCTCATTGGATGAAAAATATGATGAGGAGAGCGAAGAACAAAAGGAGGAAGAGCGGATTAGCTACCCATGCCCACCTTCTAATGAGAGTAACTCTTCAACTCATACATTGTTTAATTTCCCTTCGTGCTTACCAAAGGATGATTGCTATGATGATTGTTATGATCCCGTTGATTCTCTTGAATTACCCCTTTTTGATGATGCTTGCTATGCTTGTGGCCAAGATGCCAATATGAATTATGCTTATGGAGATGAACTTGCTATAGCTCCTTATGTTAAACATGAACTTGTTGCTATTGCACCCACGCATGATAGTCCTATTATCTTTTTGAATTCTCCCAACTACACTATATCGGAGAAGTTTGTGCTTATTAAGGATCATATTGATGGGTTGCCTTTTACTATTGCACATGATGATTTTGATAGATGTAATATGCATGTGCTTGGTTCTCCTACTTGCAATTATTATGAGATAGGAACTATATCTCCACCTCCCTATGTTTCCAATATGATAGAATTGCAAGAAACTACTTATACTATGCATTGGCCTTTACTATGTGTGCATGAATTGTTCTTGTATGACATGCCGATGCATAGAAAGAGAGTTAGACTTCGTCATTGCTTGATATATGTTACTTTGTGCTCACTACTAAATTACAAATCATTGTTAATTAAAATTGGCTTTGATATACCTTGGGATCCAGGTGGATTCATTACTTGAGCACTAAATGCCTAGCTTAATGACTTTAAAGAAAGCGCTGCCAGGGAGAAAACCCGAAAGTTTTAGAGAGTCATTTATTTCTGTTGAGTGCTTTCATATAGTTTAAAAAAAATAAAGAGGGGAACCTTAAAACTTTTTCAAAAAGGAAAATGAAAGTGAGAGAGACAAGCACTGTTGAAGTGGGAGAGCTCCTTGAACTTTGTTCATGCTCACTGAAACTTTGTGAATCTTAATTACATAAACTTTAGATCAAAAATAATTATCCCCTTGTACAATTCCATTTTATTATAAAAATAATGTGCCAAGGTTTGCCTTTAGGATGCTTACAATGCTTGTTGGTTTGTACGGTGCAGGACAGAAACTTTGGCTGTAGTGCTTGATTTACATTTTTTTTCTGGAACGTCAAATGGTTCTGATTCCTTTTGCACTGTCTAGCTGTACAAATTTTTTATTTTTCCTACAGACTGTTCTGTTTTTAACAAATTCTGTTTTTGATGCATAGTTTGCTTGTTTTGATGAAACTATCAATTTATATCAGTGGATTAAGCCATGGAAAAGCTATATTACAGTAGAAACAATGCAAAAACAAATTATGAATTGGTTTGCTACAGTACTTAGAATGGTGATTTGCTTTATTATACTAACGGATCTTACTGAGTTTTCTGTTGAAGTTTTGTGTGGATGAAGTGTCTAATCAAGGAAATTTCGATATGAGGAAAAGGAAGAGAGGCAAGAGCTCAAGCTTGGGGATGACCGAGGTACCCCAAGTAAATATTCAAGGAGACTCAAGCGTCTAAGCTTGGGGATGCCACGGAAGGCATCCCCTCTTTCTTCAACAAGTATCGGTATGTTTTCGTATTCGTTTCGTTCATGCGATATGTGCAAGTCTTGGAGTGTCTTTTGCATTTAGTTTTCACTTTTCTTTTATGCACCATGCTGGTATGAGATAGCCCTTGGTTGATTTATAGAGTTCTCATTGCACTTCATTTAAATCTTTTGAGTATGGCTTTATAGAATGCTTCATGTGCTTCACGTATATCGTTTGAAGTTTGGATTGCCTGTTTCTCTTCACATAGAAAACCACCATTTATTGAATGCTCTTTTGCTTTAGTTATATTTGTTAGAGAGTGGGCATATCTTTTGTAGAAAGAATTAAACTCTCTTGCTTCATTTATATCTATTTAGAGAGATGACAGGAATTGGTCATTCACATGGTTAGTCATAAAATCCTACATAAACTTGTAGATCGCTGAATATGATATGTTTGATTCCTTGCAATAGTTTTGCGATATAAAGATGGTGATATTAGAGTCATGCGAGTGGGTGGTTGTGGATTGTAGAGACACTTGTGTTGAGGTTTGCAAGTCCCGTAGCATGGACGTATGGTAAACGTTGTGTGACAAGTTTGAAGCATGGGGTGTTTCTTTGATTGTCTTCCTTATGAGTGGCAGTCGGGGACGAGCGATGGTCTTTTCCTACCAATCTACCCCCCTAGGGGCATGCGTAGTAGTACTTTTCTTCGAGGGCTAATAAACTTTTGCAATAAGTATATGAGTTCTTTATGACTAATGTGAGTCCATGGATTATACGCACTTTTACCTTTCCATCATTGCTAGCCTCTTCGGTACCGTGCATTGCCCTTTCTCACCTCGAGAGTTGGTGCAAACTTCACCGGTGCATCCCAACCCCGTGATACGATACGCTCTATCACACATAAGCCTCATTATATCTTCCTCAAAACAGCCACCATACCTACCTATCATGGCATTTCCATAGCCATTTTGAGATATATTGCCATGCAACTTCCATCATCATCATATACATGACTTGAGCATTTGTTGTCATATTGCTTTGCATGATCGTAAGATAGCTAGTATGATGTTTTCATGGCTTGCCCATTTTTTGATGTCATTGCTACGCTAGATCATTGCACATCCCGGTACACCGCCGGAGGCATTCATATAGAGTCATATCTTTGTTCTAGTATCGAGTTGTAATATTGAGTTGTAAGTAAATAAAAGTGTGATGATCATCATTATAGAGCATTTCTCCATAAAAAAAGAAAAATAAAAAAATAAAAAAAGAGGGAAAGGCCAAAGAAGCCTAAATAAAAAAGGGGGCCAAAGAAGCCCACCCAAAAAGAAAAAAAAGAAAAAAAAGAAGAAAGAAAAAGAAAAGGGGCAATGTTACTATCCTTTTTCCACACTTGTGCTTCAAAGTAGCACCATGTTCTTCATATAGAGAGTCTCTTATGTTGTCACTTTCATATACTAGTGGGAATTTTTCATTATAGAACTTGGCTTGTATATTCCAACGATGGGCTTCCTCAAATGCCCTAGGTCTTCATGAGCAAGCAAGTTGAATGCACACCCACTTAGTTTTTAGTTTGAGCTTTCATACACTTATAGCTCTAGTGCATCCGTTGCATGGCAATCCCTACTCCTCGCATTGACATCAATTGATGGGCATCTCCATAGCCAGTTGATTAGCCGCGTCGATGTGAGACTTTCTCCTTTTTTGTCTTCTCCACATAACCCCCATCATTATATTCTATTCCACCTATAGTGCTATATCCATGTCTTGCGCTCATGTATTGCGTGAGGGTTGAAAAAGCTGAAGCGCGTTAAAAAGTATGAACCAATTGCTCGGCTCGTTATCGGGGTTGTGCATGATGGGAGCATTTTGTGTGACGAAGATGAAGCATGGCCAAACTGTATGATTTTGTAGGGATAACCTTGCTTTGGCTAATCATTGCTTTATTGGTACGCTCGAAGTATTATCCTTTTTATGTCAAATGATAGACTATTGCTTTGAATCACTCGTGTCTTAATATTCATGCCATGATTAGACATATGATCAAGATTATGCTAGGTAGCATTCCACATCAAAAATTATCTTTTTTATCATTTACCTACTCGAGGACGAGCAGGAATTAAGCTTGGGGATGCTGATATGTCTCCGTCGTATCTATAATTTTTTATTGTTCCATGCCAATATTCTTCAACTTTCATATACTTTGGCAACTTTTATACTATTTTTGGGACTAACATATTGATCCAGTGCCCAGTGCCAGTTCCTGTCTGTTGCATGTTGTATGTTTCGCAGAAACCCAATATAAAACGGAATCCAAACGGAATAAAAACGGACGGAGAGTTATTTTGGAATATTTGGGATTTTCCGGAGGAAGAATCAACGCGAAACGGTGTCCAGGGTGGCCACAAGACAGGGGGGCGCGCCCTTCCCCCCTGGGCGCACCCTGGACTCTCGTGGTCCACCCATAAGGCAGTTGACGCTCTTCTTTTGCTGAAAGAAAGCTAATTTTATGAGAAAAATCTGGGTGAAAGATTCACCCCAATCGGAGTTACGGATCTCCAGATATAAAGGAAACGGTGAAGGGGCAGAATCAGAGAACGCAGAAACAGAGAGATAGATCCAATCTTGGAGGGGCGCTCGCCCCTCCCAAGCCATGGGAGCCAAGGATCAGAGGGGAAACCCTTCTCCCATCTAGGGAGGAGGTCAAGGAAGAAGAAGAAGAAGAAGAAGGGGGCCTCTCTCCCCCTTCCTTCCGGTGGCGCCGGAGCACTGCCGGGGGCCATCATCATCACCGCGATCTTCATGAACACCATCGTCATCTTCACCAACATCTCCATCACCTCCCCCCTTCTATATCCAGCGGTCCACTCTCCCGCAACCCTCTGTACCCTCTACTTAAATATGGTGCTTTATGCTTCATATTATTTTCCAACGATGTGTTGCCATCCTATGATGTCTGAGTAGATTTTCGTTGTCCTATCGGTGATTGATGAATTGCTATGATTGGTTTGAGTTGTATGTTTTATTATTGGTGCTGTCCTATGGTGCACTCCGTGTCGTGCAAGCGTTAGGGATTCCCGCTGTAGGGTGTTGCAATGCGTTCATGATTCGCTTATAGTGGGTTGCATGAGTGACTGAAACACAAACCCGAGTAAGGGGATTGTTGCGTATGGGATAAAGGGGACTTGATACTTTAATGCTATGGTTGGGTTTTACCTTAATGAATCTTTAGTAGTTGCGGATGCTTGCTAGAGTTCCAATCATAAGTGCACATGATCCAAGAAGAGAAAGTATGTTAGCTTATGCCTCTCCCTCAAATAGAACTGCAATAATGATTACCGGTCTAGTAACACAGTCAATTGCTTAGGGATAATTTCACAACTCCTACCACCACTCTTCCACACTCACTATATTTACTTTATTGCTTCTTTATCTAAACATCCCCTACTTTTTATTTACGTGCTCTTTTTTATCTTGCAAAATTATCCTTTCACACCTACAAATTACTTCTAGTTTCATACTTGTTCTTGGTAAAGCAAACGTCAAGCGTGCGTAGAGTTGTATAGTTGGTCGATAGAACTTGAGGGAATATTTATTCTACCTTTATCTCCTCGTTGGGTTCGACACTCTTACTTATCGAAAACTGTTGCGATCCCCAACACTTGTGGGTTATCAACCGTCGATGTCTTCGGAGCCGTAATTGAGCATGTCGGTTAAGTCTTCGACAGTGGCTATGAAGTGGGTGGTGGGTGGGAAGCGGAATTCTCCGTCACCAGCTTCCAATCCAAACCGGATATAGTTCGGCTGAGAGTCGCCTGATAAGGAGAGGGCTTTTAATGAGTTTAGCACATCTCCTAAAGCCGAGTGCCGGAAGATGTCCGCGGAGCTGAATTCAACGATCGGTGCCTAATCAGGTTCGATGGGCGCGGATGCACGCGGTTCGGAACCTATGGCCGGAGATGAATTCGAGGTTCCAGTGACACAGTCCCCGCTCGAGGTTGGATCTGTGTGCGGCTCTAACGCCGCTGAGTCTGTGGCTTCCGCGGCGGGGTTGAGCTTCCCTTCCTCAGACGATGCAATCTACTCCGGATCCAGGGCCAGAGCAGTTACACGTGCTATCTCCTGGGCACGGTCCAATGACATATTTAGGTCATGTTCATCGTGGTGGCAGGGAGCGGCTTCCATGGGCTCGAATCCGTCAAAGATCAAGTCTCCGCGACTATCGGCAACGTAATTCAAGCTTCCAAATCTGACCTGATGGCCAGGGGCGTAGCTGTCGATCGGCTCTAGATGTCCAAGGGAGTTGGCCTGCAGTGCGAAGCCGTCGAATACAAAGATCTGACCAGGGAGGAAAACCTCCCCCTGGACTGCATTGTTGTAGATGATTGACGCAACCATCAAACCTTTTGGTGACGACGCAGCGGAACTCTCAATGAAAGCACCAATGTCGGTGTAAATACCGACAGATCTCGGGTAGGGGTCCCGAACTGTGCGTCTACGGTTGATGGTAACAGGAGGCAGGGGACATGATGTTTACCCAGGTTCGGGCCCTCTCTATGGAGGTAATACCCTACTTCCTGCTTGATTGATCTTGATGAATATGAGTATTACAAGAGTTGATCTACCACGAGATCGTAATGGCTTAAAGTCTAGAAGTCTAGCCTATATGATTATGATTGCCTCTACGGACTAAGCCCTCCAGTTTATATAGACACCAGACGGGACTAGGGTTGTACAAAGTCGGTTACAGAGAAAGGAATCTTCATATCCGGGCGCCAAGCTTGCCTTCCACGCCAAGGAGAGTCCAATCTGAACACGGGTGAGAGTCTTCTGTCTTGTATCTTCACGGCCCAACAGTCCAGCCCATGCTACATAGTCCGGCCGTCCGAGGACCCCTTAATCCAGGACTCCCTCACCTCTTATGGTCCTTTCTGCTTCAACACTATGCCCTTCGGGCTTAAAAACGCTGGGGCTACTTACCAGCATATGATCCAAACTTGCTTGAAAAAAATCAGCAAAACAGTCAAAGCATACGTGGACGACGTGGTCATTAAGACAAAATGCGTCGACACACTGGTAGATGATCTCCACCTCACCTTCGACAACCTCCTAACATACGACATACGGCTCAATTTGGAAAAGTGTGTCTTCGGAGTACCAGCCGGAAAATTGCCAGGCTTCATTGTTTCCCATAGAGGAATTGAAGCAAACCCAGCCAAGATCCGAGCTTTGTCACAATTGGCCATCCCAACAGACCTTAAGCAAGTCCAGAAGCTAGCTGGATGTGTCGCGTCCTTAAGCCAATTTATCTCCAAATTAGGAGAAAAAGCATTACCACTCTACAAGCTACTGCATCGCACTAACAACTTCAAATGGATGGATGCAGCCACAGCCGGATTCGAAGAAATCAAGGCCCTCCTCGGAAGCAACCAAATCCTGGCAGCACCAGGTATTGGAGAGCCTATGTTACTATATATTTTGGCAACCTATCAAGTAGTAAGTGTTGTCCTCGTCGTCAAACGAGGGGTGGAGGGACATAAATTCCCCACCCAAAAACCAGCCAACTACATATCGGAGGTACTTACACCTTGCAAATCTCGATACCCTCACTATCAGAAGATAGCCTACACAGTCTTCATGGCATCCCGCAAACTTCAACACTACTTCCAAGAGTGTTCAGTAATAGTGGCATCCGAAGTGCCACTGAATGGCATCATCAATAACAGGGACGCCACTGGCCACATAGCCAAATGGGCCATTGAGCTATTACCGTTCAAAATCATATACAAGCCACGCCGAGCTATTAAATCCCAGGTGTTGGCTGACTTCATCGCTGAATGGATGGAAGAAAAACTCCCTAAAGTGTACGGCTCATACTCCAATTGGATCATGTACTTCGATGGCTCCAAAATGCTGGCCGGACTAGGGGCTGGTGCAATCTTCACATCCCCTACTGGGGACACAGTTCGCTACATACTGCATAGTATGTATACAGACTCTAATAATACATCCGAAGACGAGGTGCTACTACACGGTCTTTGCTTGGCTGTCTCCATGGGTATTCAACACTTGGAGGTGTGTCGCGATTGGAACCTCGCAATTTCCCAGGTCAATGGAGAGTTCAATGCAAAGGACCCAAAAATGGTGGCATATTGAAATGCCATATTAAAACTACCAGCTCGGTTCGACAGACTTGAGTTCCATCATGTCGCCCAACAAAGTAATCAGGCAGCTGACATCCTTGCTCGTATGGGCACTATCGGTGTCAAAACCGGCGGATCTTGGGTAGGGGGTCCTGAACTGTGCGTCTAGGCGGATGGTAACAGGAGACAAGGGACACGATGTTTTACCCAGGTTCGGGCCCTCTTGATGGAGGTAAAACCCTACGTACTGCTTGATTGATATTGATATTGTGGATGCTTACAAGAGTGGATCTACCACGAGATCAAGGAGGCTAAACCCTAGAAGCTAGCCTATGGTATGATTGTAATGGTTGTTGTTGTGTCCTACAGACTAGAGCCATCCGGTTTATATAGACACCAGAGAGGGCTAGGGTTACATAGAGTCAGTTACAATGGTAGGAGATCTACGTATCCGTATCGCTAAGCTTGCCTTCCACGCCAAGGAAAGTCCCATCCGGACACGGGACGAAGTCTTCAATCTTGTATCTTCATAGTCTTGGAGTCCGGTCGATGATGATAGTACGGCCGATGATAGTTCGGCCGATGATGGTAGTCCGGCTATCCGGACACCCCCTAATCCGGGACTCCCTCAGTAGCCCCCGAACCAGGCTTCAATGACGATAAGTCCAGCATGTGTGTAGTCTTCGGCGTTGCAAGGCGGGTTCTCCTTCAAGTTCTACGTACCTGCCGAACAATGTCCGGCTTCCTCATCAATGTTGCGCGTCTTGGCTTCCACGCCCAATAATGGCCTTCTTCCACGCGTCGCGCGAATGTGAAAAGCCAGGGTGTCTTTTATGTTTTACCCCCTAGTTGTGCGAATAATCTGCCTATAAGGGAGGCAAGAATCCAGATCCAAATCACCATCTTCCTCCCGCAAATACTCATCGGAGCGCTTTCGACCAAGAATCCATTCCATCATGGACCGTCAACACGGCTCCTCCTCTCACGCTCCCAGCCCTTTGCCAGGAGATTGGAGGAGATGCTCTGTTCCGCACAACGAGCTGGTGAAGCTCCAAGCGGGGGGATATCTCCCTCCGGCCTTTATGGTTCCGGTTCGAGCCGGGCTGGCCACCTACAAAGGTGGGAAGCAAGCGGAGGTTACCCCAAGTCCCAACAAAGGGGAGCGGGTATGCTTCGTCCCCTATCTGATAAGGGAGCTCGGATTTCCTGTACATCCATTCCTCCGCGGGCTCCTGGAGTTCTACGGACTCCAGCTTCATCACCTCACGCCTGCCTCAATCCTGCATATTGCGGTTTACGTAGCTCTTTGCGAGCTATTCCTGGGCGTCGAGCCCCATTTCGTGTTGTGGAAGAGGTTGTTCTGCCTTGTACCCCGCTCTCACGAGGGGTCCATATATCAAGTGGGCGGCGCCGAAATATGGCGCATTGCCGGGACCGGATATCCATCCGGAACCCCTAAGAAGGCGTACGAAGACTGGCCTTCGGAATGGTTTAATATAGAAGACGCTCCGCTGCCGAACCCTGTTCAGATCAGCCTCCCGGAGTTCAGCAATGCTCCTCTGAAGAAATGCCTTAGTTGGCGTCCGCGAAGCCCCCAACTGGAGGAAGACAAGAGCGTCCATTATTTGATGGGCCGAATAAGGTTACTGGCCCATTCCGGGTTGACCATGATTGGAGTCATGGCAACATGCATTATGCGAGGGGTGCAGCCACTACAATACAGGGGCCACCCCATGTGAGATTTCAACGGGGAGGACGATGCCACCCGTCATGGCCGCAAAGGGCCGGATTCGGTCGAAGACCTGGTGACGATCCTGTCCAGCCTGTATAAGGGGGAGAAGGAGGATTTCCTTCGGACGAACCCGTTAAATGGGTTGTCCATGAATAATCCCCGACCTTGGGTAAGCGAACACTCTGCGTGCCCGACCCATGCCTTTTGAAACTTAAGTTTCTCATATTGTGTTCTTCTTTCGACGCAGGAGCTGCGCCGGATCGTGGAGGACATGCTAAGTCCAGCTCCGCAACCCGAGGATCCAGAGAGATCCCGGGATCCGGCCTCCGAAGAGGATCCGGACATAAAGGTGGAGCTAATCGACGGGGTGTTCCACCAGCTCAGCATGGACAATGCTTTAGTCGCCATCATGGCCGACTATCCCAGACTATATCCGGCTTCCCAGGTGGTTGCGACCGAAGTCCTGACACCGTCATTCCTTCCTTGCTTATTTCTGACCACCGTATATGATGGCGCTGTGCAGGAGGCGCCCCTAGGGCGAGAAGCCGAGCCCGCGGTGGCTGACCAACAAAGGCTAGTCCGGACCAGTAGGCGGAAGAGGAGCGCGGCGCGGACTGAAATGTCGCCGCAAAGGTGTAGCTCACAATTCATCATTTAGAGCAACATTCCTAGGAAGCGTTTGAGTGCTCATGACTTTTGTATGGAAAAAAGAGCCCACCGGACTGCGGGCGTGGAGGTTGCCAATCCAACCTCTACCAGCCAGGCTCCAGCACCTGGTCTGGAGGGGGAGGCGAGCGCAAGGCGCGAGCTGGACGTTCCTCCGACGGAGGACGCCGACAGACTGTCCGCCACCAAGTCTGAGGTGGAGAGTGCCATGAATCACAGGCGCCGCCGAACAGTATTTCGTGATGCGTGCTTCTCCCTCGAGGCGTTGAATGCCTTTAACGCGGGGGACGCGCACCTTCGTGCTGCTCAAGATGGTTTTACCAGAGCCACGGAGCAGTATGTAAAAGACATACGGGTAAGAGAATTTAATAGTTATATATGCCAGTAGCCCCCGAGACTTAAAATAGTTATATTAACTGGTTTAAGGATCATATGAAACGTAGGATCTTACCGAGAAGAATACCCAACTGTCTCAGGAGCTGCAAGAGTGCAAGGCCCAACTTGAGGCCGTACTCTCTGGCGCAGGAGGAAACACAGGGACCTCTCCTGGTAACGCATTATTTTAGAAAGATAAGTGGCGTTTAGCCTTTGCGCAAGTCTAAAAAATGATGTTGCAGGTGCTGCCGGACAAGATCCGGACAGGCAAGAACTTCTGCGCCAACTAAAGGCCGGCGAGAGGGTGCTGCATAAGGTGCAGCATGAAAGGAACAAGCTCCGGGATGCCCATGCCCAGCTTCGAGAAGAGCTGAAAGGCGTTCGGGCCGAGCTGTCGGGCTCCGTTAAGGAGAATCAGCGGCTTCGTCGCGGCATCTATAGTAAGTGCTTGAGCGAACTCCTTTGAAAAGAAGAGTTCGGCGAGGAAGTCAATTTGACAGAATATGTCTGCAGGTATGCTCACAGGTCGCCCTGCGGAGGAGATGCCCGTATCAACGGGTGATCAACTTCCCGAATTGTTGCAACTGATCGAACGAGTTCGGCAGGCAATGAGTAGCGTCATCCAGGCTTTATGGCCAGCCTTCTCCTTACCCAAGGGTCTTGGGGAGCTTGTGGAGAAGCTTCAGGGAGTGCGGCAGCGCTTCCATTTATGGAAGATTTCGGCCTGCCGCCAAGGTGCCAGGGAGGCCTGGGCCATGGTAAAGACGCGGTACAAGAAGGCGGATCCCAACCACATGGCCGAAGTCGGACCTGTGGGGCCCGATGGGAAGGAGATCCCTGTGAGTTTAGTATACGGCCAAGTAGAGTTGGCCGCTAAATTTTCCCAACAGGACTGTAAATTAGACAACCTGTTAGACGGGATTGAGGAAGAATATAATCAGTCGATTTGACAATGTATTATAAAATGACATGTAAAATGCCTTCTAGCCAGATTGTAGATCATTTGTCTTTGCCGACCTTTTCGCTTTGACCTCGGGACCCTAGAGTCCGGAGTGTGTCTGAATACCTTCTCGGTTATGAAACAACCGGGGTATGCATGGAGACCAGGCGTAGGGGTCATTAGTGCTTTATCAGACAAGTGCCCAACTAGTTATGTTATATTACATGGGTAGTAAGAAACATCTTCTAGGGAGAATAGTTCCGTTAAGGGTTCCTTTCCTCTGGGGGTGGCATGCCCTAAAGTGCATGTCTGAACTGCGAAAAGAGCAGAAAAACATCTGGGGGCAGATAAATAAGTGGATAAAAAATCATCTTTTAAGTCACCGACCGAATATTCCCTTAAGAACGCTAGCTTTCGGCTTCACCCAGTCTGAGGTACACATCCGGCTGACCCGGTAGTAACAATCGCAGAGGTGCTCCCTTTACCTCCTAGCCGAACAATCGGGAACGTAGGGGTAAGCACAGGAGCCAGGCAACCCTGCTTGGCCAAAACTTAAGTCATATCGATGCATATAATGGTGAATAAAAGGTACATGTGGAGGCTTGACACATGTGCTGGGCATGAAGCCCTTATAATTAAGCTTCTGGTAAAGAAGCCCCCAGGTATAATGAGTGCGGATAGCACATCAATTGCGCGCGATCGATGCGCAAGTAGGCCTTTTAAGGCTTTGATGAATAGGGTTGAGAAGAAAAAGATAAACAAAAGGCAGCTGAAGTAAAAAAAATTAGACGGGGGGAAAGGGACGAACTCTTAGTCCGGCGCTAGGCATAGAATCTTCGAAGGCGGGCTGCGTTCCATGGGTTCGGCTCGAGTCGGTTATCCGACGCATTTCGTAGACGGTACGCTCCGTCGGTCAAGACTTTATCGATGATGAAGTGGCCTTCCCATTTGGGCTTGAGCTTGTCCTTTTTCTTGTCCGGCAGGCGTAGAACTAGTTCACCAACGTTGTAAGTCTTGGCCCGTACTTCTCTGCTTTGGTATCTTCGAGCCTGCTGCTGATAGAATGCGGAACGAGCCTTGGCAACATCGCGTTCTTCCTCCAATGCGTCCAAGCTGTCCTGCCGATCCAACTCGGCTTCTCTTTCTTCGTACATGCGCACTCGAGGTGAGTCATGAATGATGTCGCAGGGCAAAACTACTTCTGCGCCGTATACCATAAAAAATGGTGTGAATCCGGTAGTACGGTTAGGCATTGTCCGCAGCCCCCAGAGTACGGAGTCGAGCTCCTCTACCCAGTGCGTGTCAGATTTTGTAAGGGACCGCACTAGTCTGGGTTTGATGCCGCTCATTCTTAGACCATTTGCTCGTTCCACTTGACCGTTGGTTTGAGGATGATAGACTGAAGCGTAATCGAGCTTGATGCCCATATTTTTGCACCATGATTTAACCTCATCGGCCGTGAAGTTCGTGCCATTATCGGTGATGATGCTGTGGGGGACACCATAATGGTGTACTACCCCGGATATAAAGTCTATCACTGGTCCGGACTCTACCATTTTAACTGGCTTGGCCTCTATCCATTTGGTGAATTTATCCACCATGACCAATAGGTACCTTTGCTTGTGGATTCCCCCTTTAAGTGGTCCAACCATGTCAAGCCCCCAGACCGCGAACGGCCAGGTAATGGGTAGAGTTTTGAGGGCAGTGGGTGGCATGTGGCTCTGATTAGCAAAGAGCTGACAATCGACGCATCTTTGGACTAAGTCCTGAGCATCTGCCCGGGCCGTCGGCCAATAAAATCCTGTACGGAATGCCTTTCCTACAAGGGCCCGGGCTGCGGCGTGGTGTCCGCCTAGTCCGGCGTGAATTTCAGCCAGAAGGTCTCGCCCTTCCTCTTCAGAGATACACCTTTGAAGGACTCCGGTTGTGCTTTTCTTATAGAGTTCTCCCTCATGGACCTTGTAGGCTTTAGATCGTTGGACTACGCAGCGGGCCTCATTATGGTCTTCGGGGAGTTCCTGCCTAAGCAAGTAGGCTAGGAACGGCTCTATCCATGGGGCGATTACTGCCATTATGTCGTGAGCTGAGGGTGTTGTTTTGTCGGCTGGATCGCCAGTTATGTCAGATTGCTCTGCGGCCGCCTCCGGTTTGTTATTTCCGGACTCCTCTTCCCATAGTACGGATGGCTTGAACAGCCGTTCCAGGAAGATATTTGGAGGGACAGCGTCACGTTTTGCGCCGATGCGTGCCAATACGTCGGCCGCTTGGTTATTATCTCTGGCTACGTGGTGGAATTCAAGTCCTTTGAACCGAGCTGACATTTTAAGGACAGCGTTGTGATAGGCTGCCATTTTTGGATCCTTGGCGTCAAAGTCTCCATTTACTTGGGATATTGTGAGGTTTGAGTCCCCGCGCACCTCTAGGCGTTGGATGCCCATGGAGATTGCCATCCGGAGGCCATGTAAGAGGGCCTCGTATTCGGCTGCGTTGTTGGAGTCCGTGTACATTATCTGAAGTACGTATTGGACTCTGTCCCCGGTTGGGGACGTTAGTACGATGCCAGCCCCCAATCCGGCCAACATTTTGGAGCCATCGAAATGCATAATCCAATTGGAGTATGCGCCGTACTCTTTAGGGAGTTCGGATTCAGTCCACTCAGCGACAAAGTCAGCCAAAACTTGCGACTTTATAGCTCGCCGGGGTTTGTAAGTTATGTCGAATGGTAAGAGCTCAATGGCCCATTTTGCAATCCTGCCCGTTGCGTCGCGGTTATTTATAATGTCATTTAGGGGTACTTCGGAGGCCCCTGTTATCGAACACTCTTGAAAGTAGTGTCGGAGCTTCCGGGATGCCATGAACACCGCATACGCTATCTTTTGATAGTGCGGGTAACGGGACTTGCAGGGGGTTAAAACAGTGGATACATAGTACACTGGTTTTTGAAGAGGGAATTTATGCCCTTCTGTCTCTCGTTCTACGACGAGCACCGCGCTTACTACTTTTGTTGCCGCGATGTATAACAACATAGGTTCGCCCAGGTTGGGCGCAGCCAGGACCGGATTCGTTGCCAATATGGCCTTTATTTCTTCGAGTCCGGCCGTGGCAGCATCCGTCCACTCGAAGTGTTCGGTGTGCCTGAGGAGGCGATAGAGGGGCAATGCCTTTTCTCCTAGGCGGGAGATAAAGCGGCTGAGAGCCGCCACACATCCAGTCAATTTGTGGATCTGTTTGAGGTTTTTTGGAATATCCAGCTGTGATAGGGCTCGGATTTTGGCCGGATTTGCTTCAATTCCTCTACCAGATACAATGAAGCCCAAGAGCTTTCCGGCTGGTACGCCGAAAACGCATTTTTCCGGGTTCAGCTTGATGTCATATGCTCGGAGGTTGTCGAATGTGACCCTCAAGTCGTCTACTAGAGTTTCGACGTGTTTGGTTTTGACGACTACGTCGTCTACGTATGCCTCTACTGTTTTGCCGATCTAGGTAGCCAGACATGTCTGAATCATGCAGTGATATGTTGCGCCGGCGTTTTTAAGTCCGAAGGGCATCGTGTTGAAGCAGAATGGTCCATATGGAGTAATTAACGCCGTTGCGGCTTGATCCGCTTCTGCCATCTTGATTTGATGATAGCCGAAGTATGCGTCCAGGAAGCACAATGAATCGTGCCCTGCAGTGGCATCGATGATTTGGTCGATGCAGGGGAGGGGGAAGGGATCCTTTGGGCAGGCTTTATTTAGGTCTTTGAAATCGACGCATAGGCGCCAGGATCTGTCCTTCTTTGGTACCATTACCAGGTTTGCTAGCCAATCCGGATGTTTGATGTCTCTGATGAATCCGGCTTCCAATAGTTTGGCTAGTTCTTCTCCCATTGCCTGTCTTTTGGGTTCAGAAAATCGTCGAAGAGCCTGTTTGACTGGCTTGAACCCTTTTAGGATGTTTAGGCTATGCTCTGCCAGCCTGCGAGGGATTGCTAGCATATTTGAAGGATGCCAGGTGAAAATGTCCCAATTTTCCCGAAGGAATTCTTGCAGCGCGGCGTCTACATCAGGGTTCAACTGTGCCCCGATGGAGGCCGTCTTTGTCGGGTCCGTTGGGTGGACCTGGAATTTTATAATTTCGCCCGCTGGTTTAAAGGAGGTGGACTTGGATCTCTTATCGAGTATCACGTCGTCTCTGTGCACCGTAGCGCGCAGCGCGGTGAGTTCCTCTGCCGCTAGGGCTTCGGATAGTGCCTCCAGGGATAATGCGGCTGTTTTGTTTTCGGCGCGGAGTGCTATGTCCGGATCACTAACGAGAGTGATTATCCCGCCGGGCCCAGCCATTTTGAGCTTCATGTACCCGTAATGGGGTACGTCTTGGAAAATTGTGAATGCCTCTCGTCCTAATATAGCGTGGTATCCGCTGCTGAGCGGGGCCACTTGGAACGTGATTTCTTCGGACCTGTAATTGTCCGGTGAGCCGAACACCACATTGAGTGTGATTTTTCCGGTGCAGCATGCTTCACGGCTAGGGATTATTCCTTTGAAGGTTGTGCTGCTTCGCTCAATGCGGCTCCAGTATATTTCCATTTTTTGAAGAGTTTCCTCGTAAATGAGGTTCAATCCGCTGCCGCCATCCATGAGTACCTTGGTAAGTCGAAAGCCGTCCACTATTATACTGAGGACCAATGCGGCTGGTGCTCGGGCTGTTCGGAATTTAGGTTCGTCGCTGGCGTTGAAGGTGATGGCCGCGTTGCTCCAAGGATTTGTTGTTGCTACTTGGTAGACTTCGGCAAGGCTGTGGATTGTTCGTTTCCACATATCGTTTGATGCGAAAGTCTCGAAGACTGTTGATACCGTACCGGTATTGTTGGTGTGGTTTCGCGGGGCTAGAAGCTCCTCGCCACTTTTGGCTACCTGCCGTAATATCCAACATTCACGAAGGCTATGTGTTGGGGTGGCGCCCTTGGTACTGTGAATTGAACAGGGTTTGCTGAGCCGTCCCTCTAGTACGGTTCCGTTCCCTTTAAGGGGCTTCTGTTTTTTGGTTCTAGTACCTGATGCCTGAGTGTAATGCACCCTTTTGTTGCGGACTGGGGCTATGTTCAGGGCCGGATTATCCCAAAACCTATCTTCGGTTTTCCGGAAACTTTCTATGGCACAGTACTTTCGCACTATGGATGCCAAGTCGGCGAAACGTGTGATTTCACGATGGTTGACGGTGTTCAAGATTCCCCTATTCGTGCAATTGTTGCAAAAGATCGAGATTGCGTTTTCCTCTCGGCAGTCCTTTATCCGGTCCATGACCAGGAGGAATCTGGCCCAGTAATGATGTACTGTTTCGGCTGGCTCTTGCCGGATTAGAGATAGATCGCATATATCTGGACGGGCGGGCCTAATTGAGTCCGGGGCCCTGCCCATCTCGAGGCTCAAGGGCCGAGAAGTTTCCGAATTTGGAAGCTTGGAAAGTGGAACGCTGTCCAACGAGTCCGGTCCGATGCCTGACTTTATGTTCAGTGCTTGATCGGAATCCGCTCCTCCGCGGGAATCCGGCATGGAGGGTTCGGTAGCCCGGACACGACTAGTTTTCAATATGGGAGAAGGATCGTCGCGATGTTCCTCTACCACCGTGACATGGTGGGTAACCTGGGGAGAGTTAATCTCTCTCAGATCGGTTTTAAGCCCGATCCGATTGTAGTCTGTAGCGACTCCTAGGGCGGCGATCCGATCCAAGAGTTCGTTTACAGACGAGAGCTCTGCTGGATCTAACTGCTCGGCGAATTCCGACTTGACGTGAAGATTGCTCTCGATGACACGAGAGGTCATCGTTGAAGCGGTGGCCGGACAGGCGGTCATAAGAAAACCTCCTAGCCAGATAGTTTGGCCGGCGTCCAAGGCTCCATCAGCGAAGATGCCGTCCTTGAAGACGGGAAGAGGCATCCTTCCTATCGGTGACGGCACAGAGGAACTCTCAATGAAAGCACCAATGTTGGTGTCAAAACCGGCGGATCTCGGGTAGGGGGTCCCGAACTGTGTGTCTAGGCGGATGGTAACAGGAGATAAGGGACACGATGTTTTACCCAGGTTCGGGCCCTCTTGATGGAGGTAAAACCCTACGTCCTACTTGATTGATATTGATATTGTGGATGTTTACAAGAGTGGATCTACCACGAGATCAAGGAGGCTAAATCCTAGAAGCTAGCCTATGGTATGATTGTAATGGTTGTTGTTGTGTCCTACAGACTAGAGCCATCCGGTTTATATAGACACTGGAGAGGGCTAGGGTTACATAGAGTCGGTTACAATGGTAGGAGATCTACGTATCCGTATCCCCAAGCTTGCCTTCCACGCCAAGGAAAGTCCCATCCAGACACGGGACGAAGTCTTCAATCTTGTATCTTCATAGTCTTGGAGTCCGATCGATGATGATAGTCCGGCCGATGATAGTTCAGCCGATGATGGTAGTCCAGCTATCCGGACACCCCCTAATCCGGGACTCCCTCAGGCACTAAGTGCGACCTTGTGCCACCCAACACCTTTGTGGAAAGGCTCTTTAAGCCATCTGTGGCATGCCAGGGTGAAAACAGGGGAGGCAATGTGGACTTGATCACATCCCCAACCACCGAACACAACGGAGACAACCTCGGGGTCCGGATATCGAGATAACACCCTCTGCTCATGAGATCATGGCGGTTATCGCTCCCTGGACCAAACCATTCCTGGCCTACCTTAATAGGCAAGAGCTCTGGACGATCAAAACAAAGCACGATGCATAGTTCCTCGCTCCAAAGCCTTTAAAGTGCATGAGGGCGAACTATATAAAAGAAGTACTATCGGAGTCCTTCAAAGGTGTATCTCCGAAGACGAGGGAAGGAAACTCTTGGCAGAAATACACGCCAGTCTCGGCGGTCATCACGCTGCAGCTCGTGCCCTTGTAAGCAAGGTGTTCCGGACAGGCTTTTTCTGGCCCATGGCTCCAGCTAATGCTCAAGACCTTCTCGATCGTTGCGTGGGCTATCGGCTTTTCGCCGATCAAAGCCACATGCCTCCCACCGCATTAAGAATAATGCCCATTACTTGGCCCTTTGCGGTCTGGGGGATGGACATGGTTGGACCCCTTAAAGGGGGAAGCCACAAAAAGAAATACTTGCTGGTCATGGTGGATAAATTCAATAAATGGATAGAGGCCAAACGAGTAAAAATAGCTGAGGCTGGACCAGTGATTGACTTTATATCCGGCGTAGTCCACCATTATAGTATCCCGCATAGTATCATCATTGATAATGGCTCTAACTTCAAAGCTGACGAGGTGAAAACTTGGTGCGCTAAGTTGGGCACTAAACTCGACTATGCATCCGTATACCACCCTCAAACAAACGGCCAAGTCGAACGGGCCAATGGTCTGATCATGAGTGGTATTAAGCCCATACTAGTGGGTTGAGGAACTCGATTCCGTACTCTGGGGACTCTGGACCACGCATAATCGAACGATCGGATACACACCTTTCTTTATGGTGTACGACACAAAGGCTGTACTGCCCTGCGATATTATTCATGACTCACCTAGAGTGCGCATGTATGAAGATAAAGAAGCCTAACTAGATCGGTAGGACGACCTAGATGGACTTGAAGAGGAACGCGACGTTGCCAAGGCCCATTCCGCATTCTATGAAGAACAGGCCAGGCGTTACCAAAGTAGAGAAGTGCAGGCTAAAACATACAATGTCGGATAACTTGTTCTACGCTTCCCGGAGAAGAAAAAGGATAAGCTCAAACCTAAATAGGAGGGCCCCTTCATAATAGATGAAGTCCTTACTAGAGGAGCCTATCGCCTTCGCAATGCATAGGATAATCGCTTCAAGCTGAACCCATGGAACGCCGCCCAGCTCCGAAGATTTTATGCATAGTTCGGCCTCCTTAGGTCTCATTTAATCTAGGTTTTTCTCTTTTCCCTCTGTCCTTTTACTTTTTTCCCTTTTCGTCATAACTGTATGACAAGATCAACCGCATTATTAGGGATACACATCTTTAAATGTATACACTCCATCATACATGGGGACTTCTTTTAAAAGAAGCATTTTATTGAAAAGCTTACCAACTTCTTTTGTCCGTACTATCTGTTGTTTCTACCATTTTATGCACCTCTATGACTTAAGTTTTTGCCAAGCTGGGTTTCCTGGCTCCTGTGATTATACCCTACGTTCCCGATTGTTTGGCCAGGGTGTAAAGGGAGCACCTATGTGATTGTTAGAACCGGGTTATCCAGCCCTGTACCTCAGACGGGTGAAGCCGAAAGCTAGCGTTCTTAAGGGAATAATTGGTCGGCACGTATACAACAGCCTGTTTCTGGAAAAAACTATGAAAATTGGTTGTCTGTACTTCAGATACAAGCTCAGCCCAAGGATAGGAACCCCTAACGGAACTATTTTTCTTGGAAGATGTTTCTGACGTTAAGCATTAATATAACATAACTCCATCGAACACATTTTGTCTGTTCGAGCAACATGGTCGGATGGCCTGGTTTCTGATAATACTAAATGTTTTAGTCAAACATAGTATATGAAAACACTCCAACTTCTTGGTTCGTAGGTAGAAGCCGAAGGTCTACGATGACAAAATTTTCATACAATTCGGCAGGAGATAAGTTCGGTCCTAAAGTACATGGGTACATCAAATCGAATGCCTACTCCCTTTCTATGCCATCCAGTAGACTATCTAATTTACAATCTTGTTTTGAAAACTTTGTCGCTGTCATTACTTGGTCGTATACCAAGCTTATGGGAATTTCCTTCCCGTCAAGTCCCTGTGATCCAACTCTGGCCATATGGTTCGGGTCAAGACCGGTATAGCGTGTCTTCACCATGCCCATGCCTCTCGAGCGCCTTCACGTCACGCGGACGTCTTCCACAGCTCGAAACGACGCCGGGCACCCTTGAATAGATCAGCCAACCCCTCCATACTTTCTGGAGGGACGTCGGAAGGCCATAGGGCTTTGGCCATATTCTTCATAGCCTTCCGAGCATGCTCGTGCAGCTTTGCCAGCTCCTTCGGAACGTCGCTTTGTAGGACGGGCATTTCCTCTTCGGGGCGGCCGGTCAACATACCTGTATCAACCAAACTATAACATTCCACATTATATGGTTATATCAATAATCTGGATGGTTGACAAGTCATACCGAATATGCCGCCCTTCAGCCTCTGGTTTTCTTGTTGTGCCTCCAAGAGTTGAGCCTTTAAGCTCTCTATATCTCGGCTTGTTTCTTCACTTCTTCCTCTAATGTTTTATCTTTGCCATAATACACTGGGACACTCTTTATTTCTTCAATCTTGGAGACAACGACATTCAGCTGTGTCCGGCTTGTCTCGAGCTCCTGGGTCAATGCACTGTTCTTCTCCTTGAGAACCTACGGTCATCAAACAATTCTTAAATAGGCTTTGTCCACCCGCTTTAAGTCTCAGGGTATACTACTATCTATCCATTAAGGTCATAAAGAATCGTACATGCATATCCTTTGAGAACAGGCGAGCAACCCCGGTGAGTCCGTCCCGGGCAGCTCGGATATATGCACCTACAGTGCTTAGGGTGGTAAACTCTGGCTCCGTTTGCACAAGGCTTCTTTTAAGTGACGATGATTCATCACACTCTCGACTTTAGAGTTGATAACAGACATCTCATCCGGCTCTCCATGAGACAAACAAGTCTATGCTGCATCAGCATGTGCCCCATCCTAGTTGGAATCCCCGGCGCCGTATTGATCGTGGCTCGGCTTGCTGGGATTTTGCTCACGGTTTGCCGTATACCCCTCTTGTGATGATAGAAGGAGGATGCAAATGACAATTCGGCTTCATGCCTGAATATTAAATAAAAGGAATATACCTTTTCAGTGATGGAGAAGGCTCAGTGGTGCTTTTGATTTCCTTTCGTTTGGCATGACCCTTTTGTGAAGGTGCCGACCTTCTCCTGGTCGCCCGCCCCTAAGTACGGCTCGCTAAACCCCAATCTTGTGAAACATGGTCCAATGCGGAAGATAAAGAGACAAGCAAAAGTGTCTCTCTTCCCTGTGAATACAATTTTTTTGGATACTCACCTTCATCAAAGGATAGAGGTCGGGGTAGTCAGCCATAATGGCTACCTCCGAGCCATCAAGGCTCACCTGATAGTAGACTCCATCTTCGAACTCTACAAATATGTCCGGATCCTTATGGAATCCGAGGTCTTCATTGCGATCTTGATCCTCTGGCTGGGGGGCAAGATAGTTAATGTTCTCGACAATTTGCCTCCATGACTATTTAAAAAGAAACCAGGGTGTTCGGTTAATGCATCTCAATGAGTAAAAAAAGTACGGAACGGTTAGAAAACTTACCCATTCAATGTGATTATACATGGAGAAGGCCTCTCGGCAATTTAAAGGAAGGACGTCTTCTTCCTCTCCTTTATAAAGACCAGCCAGTGTGGCGGCCAATGCGGCTTGGCTATCCGGACCCTTTCGCCTGTAGCGGGATGCGTCGTCCTCCCCGTTGTAGTTGCATAAGGGGGTTAGCCTGGATTGAAGTGGCTGGATGCACCTCTATATCGCAATGGCCATAACTTCCACTATGGAGAGTCTGGAATGGGTTAGCACCTTGACCTTGTTTACCAATCTCATCACTTCCGTGCTGTCTTCCTGACCAGGGGATTTGGGACGCCAGCTGTATAGCTTCTTCAAGGGGGTGCTGAAAAATTCAGGCAGTCCGCGCCAAACAGGGTCCAGAAGGGGTACATCCTCGATATAGAACCATTCCGAAGACCATTTGGTGGATCCTTTCTTCGGAGTCCCAACTGGGTAGTCGGATCTGGCTATGCGCCATACTTCGGCGCCGCCCACTTCAAAAATAGACCCACCGCCCTGATGGTGGGGGATGAGGCAGAAGAACTTTTTCCATATGTCAAAGTGAGCCTCGGAGCCCAAAAATAATTCGCAGAGGGCGACAAAACCGGAGATATGTAAAATAGAACCTAGTGTGAGGTTGTGCAATTGGATTCCGTAGTGTTCCAATAGGCCCCTAAGGAAGGGGTGGATTGGGAATCCCATGCCCCTCAAGAGGAATGAGATGAAGCACACCCTCTCCCCTTGGCTGGGATTGGGGAAATTATCCGCCAATGCATCAACACCTATAGAATTTAACCCCGCCCGTATGGAGACTAGATCCGAGGGAGGGAGATATCCTTGCATTTGTAGCTGACTAAGCTGGAGGTGGGACACGGAGCAACTCTACCAGCCCCCCTCTTGAGGGCCGTGAGGGTGCGAGGAGGAGACAGGGGCGCTCGCCATGGTCTGAATTTTTCCATGGCTTGCTCTGTTGCTCTGGAGGTGATGCGAGATGGCGTTTTGAGGATCTCACCTCGTTTTATAGGCGCGACCTGTGCCTGTCCGAAATATTAAAATATAGGGATAATGGACCATTCACATTCACTCAGACGCGTGGAAATCGAGGCAGCGACAGGGAAGAATGGTAAAGACTAGACGCGGAAACCGATGCCGAACTATCATCAATCCGGAATATAATGGGAACCTGCCTTGCAAAGCCGAAGACTTGCATCTGCATACTACATCATCATTGAAGGAAAGTTCGGTGGCTACTGAGGGACTCCTAGATTCGAGGGTCCCCAGGTGTTCAGCCTAGGAGTGTGGGCCGAGTTGCATGGGTCGTACATGATCAAGCTGAAGATTATCTATCGTGTCCGGATAGGACTCCTCAGGGCGTGGACGGCAAGAATAGATTCCGGAAGTTTCCTTCCCTGATAAACCGACCTTGTACAAACCCTACGGCCCCTCCGGTGTGTATATAAACTGGAGGGGTTAGTCTGTGGGAGGGACCTTTTTTATCATCACTGGAATCCTCATAGGCTAGACATCTAGGGTTAGCCATTACGATCTCAAGGTAGATCAACTCTTATAATCTCCATACTCGTCGAATATAATCAAGCAGGAGTAGGGTTTTACCTCCATCAAGAGGGCCCGAACCTGGGTAAACACTGTGTCCCCAAACTTCCTGTTACCATCGATCCTTAGACGCATGGCTTGGGCCCCCCTAGCTGAGATCTGCTGGTTTTGAAACCGACATCTACCTCCTTTCGCTGAAACATGGGACATCCAGCAGTCGTACTACCTCAGTAATAATGACCAATGAGCCGTCAAATCACATATACCCAGCAGTAAGTTGGACGGATGAAGCAACCATAACTCTTGAATCCGCTTTCTTCAACACAGGCGGCAGTGAGAGGTCGCGTCTGCTCTGTCCGGGCATGAATGTAGCACCGACTCTCTGGAGCGGTGCTGACCGCTTCAGGAAGGAAGCGCGCGCGGGCGATGGAGGGGCTTTGGGTGGGCCAGGCTAGTCAGGAGTGGGCGTGGCAGCTGTCCCGATCGGACACCCGGAAACAAGAGGATGCACCAACTATCGCGGCTAAATCCTACACTACACACCATCTCTCTGTAGGAGTAGGTCGATGTGTCGCTCTCTCTAGAACACATGCTATTAAAACACACACATGCACACACAGGTTCATAGAATAGGAATATCGTGCGAGTGGGAAGCCACAGGAAGTGAGTTAACTGGAGCACTGATACGTCCATTTTGCATCATGCTTTTATATCAATATTTATTGCATTATGGGCTGTTATTACACGTTATGTCACAATACTTATGGCTATTCTCTCTTATTTTACAAGGTTTTATCATGAAGAGAGAGAATGCCGGTAGCTGGGATTCTGGCTGGAAAAGGAGCAAATATTGGAAACCTACTCTTCACAACTCCAAAAGACCTGCAACTCGATGAAAGTCATTTTTGGATTTAATAAGAATTATTGAGCAAAGAAAGTACCAGAGGGGGCCCACACCCTGGCCACGAGGGTGGGGGGCGCGCCCACCCCTACTGGGCGCCCCCTGTCTCGTGGGCCCCCTGGTGGTCCTCCGGCGCCCATCTTCTACTATATGAGGTCTTTTACCCTGGAAAAATTCATAAGCAAGCTTACGAGACGAAACTCCACCGTCACAAGGTGGAACCTTGGCAGAACCAATTTAGGGCTCCGGCGGAGCTGTTCTGCCGGGGAAACTTCCCTCCGGGAGGGGGAAATCATCACCAACGATCCTCTCATTGGGAGGGGGTCAATCTCCATCAACATCTTCACCAGCACCATCTCCTCTCAAACCCTAGTTCATCTCTTGTATCCAATCTTGTATCCAAAACCACAAATTGGTACCTGTGGGTTGCTAGTAGTGTTGATTACTCCTTGTAGTTGATGCTAATTGGTTTACTTGGTGGAAGATCATATGTTCAGATCCATTATGAATATTAATACTCCTCTGATTATGAACATGAATATGCTTTGTGAGTAGTTACATTTGCTCCTGAGGACATGGGTGAAGTCTTGCTATTAGTAGTCATGTGAATTTGGTATTCGTTCAATATTTTGATGAGATGTATGTTGTCTCTCCTCTAGTGGTGTTATGTGAACGTCGACTACATGACACTTCACCATTATTTGGGCCTAGAGGAAGGCATTGGGAAGTAATAAGTAAATGATGGGTTGCTAGAGTGACAAAAGCTTAAACCCTAGTTTATGCGTTGCTTCGTAAGGGGCTGATTTGGATCCACTAGTTTCATGCTATGGTTAGGTTTACCTTAATACTTCTTTTGTAGTTGCGGATGCTTGCAATAGGGGTTAATCATAAGTGGGATGCTTGTACAAGAAAGGGTAGTACCCAAGCACCTGTCCACCCACATATCGAATTATCTAAGTAACGAACGCGAATCATATGAGCGTGATGAAACTAGCTTGATGATAATTCCCATGTGTCCTCGGGAGCGCTTTTCTCATTATAAGAAATTGTCCAGGCTTGTCCTTTGCTACAAAAAGGATTGGGCGACCTTGCTGCACCTTACTTACTTTCATTGATTGTTACCCGTTACAAATTATCTTATCACAAAACTATCTGTTACGTACAATTTCAGTGCTTGCGGAGAATACCTGACTGAAAACCACTTGTCATTTCCTTCTGCTCCTCGTTGGGTTCGACACTCTTCCTTATAGAAAGGACTACGATAGATCCCCTATACTTGTGGGTCATCAAGACTCTTTTCTAGCGTCATTGCCGGGGAGTGAAGCGCCTTTGGTGAGTGGAACTTGGTAAGGAAACATTTATATAGTGTGCTGAAATTTTCTGTCACTTGTTACTATGGAAACTAATCCTTTGAGGGGCTTGTTCGGGGCATCTTCGCCCCGACCAGTAGAGCAAAGAGTTGCTCCTCAACCTACTGAACCTACTGAAAATGTTTACTTTGAAATTCCTTCGGGTATGTTGGAGAAAACTGCTAGCTAATCCTTTTGCGGGAGATGGAACATTGCATGCTGATTTACACCTTATCTGTGTGGATGAAGTTTGTGGATTATTTAAGCTTGCAGGTATTCCCGATGATGTTGTCAAGAGGAAGGTCTTGCCTTTATCTTTGAAGGGAGACACATTGACATGGTATAGGCTATGTGATGATACGAGATCTTGGAATTATAAATGATTGAAGTTGGAATTTCACCAGAAGTTCTATCCTATGCATCTTGTTCATCATGATCATAATTACATATATAATTTCTGGCCTCGTGAAGGAGAAAGCATCGCTCAAGCTTGGGGGAGGCTTAAGTCAATGTTATATTCATGCCCCAATCATGAGCTCTCAAGAGATATGATTATTCAAAATTTTTATGCTCGGCTTTCTCTCAATGATCGCACCATGCTCGATACTTCCTATGCTGGTTCTTATATGTTGAAGACTACTAAATTCAAGTGGGATTTATTGGAAATAATTAAACGCAACTCTGAAGATTGGGGTTCCAATGATGGTAAGGAGTCAGGTATGACACCTAAGTTTGATTGTGTTAAATATTTTATGGATACCGATGCTTTTCGTGGATTTAGCGCTAAATATGGACTTGACTCTGAGATAGTAGCTTCTTTCTGTGCTTTTGCTACTCACATTGATCTCCCTAAGGAGAAGTGGTTTAAATATAATCCTCCCATTGAAGTAAAAGTAGTTGCACCTATTACAGTTGAAGAAAAGACTATCACTTATAATGATCCTATTGTTCCTACTACTTATGTTGAGAAACCACCTTTTCTTGTTAGAATAAAGGATCATGCTAAAGCTTCAACTGCTATTTGTAAGAGTAATACTAGAACATATACACCTCCTGAGCAAATTAAAATTGAACCTAGTATTGCTACGGTTAAAGATCTCTTGGATGATAATATAGATGGGCATGTTATTTACTTCTGTGGTCAAACTGCTAATATTGCTAAACCAGATGCTAAGATACATAGACCTGTTGTAGGCATGCCTGTTATTTCTGTTAAAATAGGAGATCATTGTTATCATGGCTTATGTGATATGGGTGCTAGTGCTAGTGCAATACCTTTTTCCTTATATGAAGAAAATTATGCATGATATTGCACCCGCTGAGTTAGAGGAAATAGATGTTACAATTAAGCTTGCCAATATAGATACTATTTCAGCAGTTGGGATTGTTAGAGATGTTGAAGTCTTGTGTGGCAAAGTAAAATATCATGCTGATTTTCTTGTTTTGGGTTCCCCACAAGATAGCTTTTGTCCCATTATATTTGGTAGACCCTTCTTGAATACTATTAATGCTAAGATCGATTGCGAAAAGGATGTTGTCACGATTGGCTTGGATGATATGACTCATGAATTTAATTTTGCTAAATTTCGTAGACAACCACATGATAAAGAACCGTCTAGTAAAGGTGAAATTATTGGTCTTGCTTCTATTGCCGTGCCTCCTAATGATCCTTTAGAACAATACTTGCTAGACCATGAAAATGATATATTTATGAATGAAAGAAGGGAAATAGATGAAGTATTCCTTAAACAGGGTCCTATTCTGAAACACAACTTGCCTGTTGAAATCCTAGGGGATCCCCCTCCACCCAAGGGTGATCCCGTGTTTGAGCTCAAACCTTTACCTAATAATCTTAAATATGCTTATCTTGATGAAAAGAAGATATATCATGTTATTATTAGTGCTAACCTTTCAGAGCAAGAAGAGGAATGATTATTGAAAACTCTGAAGAAGCACCGTGCTGCTATTGGATATACTCTGGATGATCTTAAGGGCATTAGTCCCACTCTATGCCAACATAAAATTAAATTGGACGAAGGTTCCAAACCAGTTAGAGATCATCAACGATGGTTAAATCCTAAGATGAAAGAAGTGGTAAGAAAGGAGATACTAAAGCTCCTTGAGGCAGGTATAATTTATCCCGTTGCTGATAGTGATTGGGTAAGTCCTGTCCATTGCGTCCCTAAGAAGGGAGGTATTACTGTTGTTCCTAATGATAAAGATGAATTGATTCCGCAAAGAATTATTATAGGTTATACGATGGTAATTGATTTCCGTAAATTAAATAAAGCTACTAAGAAAGATCATTACCCTTTACCTTTTATTGATCAAATGCTAGAAAGACTATCCAAACATACACATTTCTGCTTTCTAGATGGTTATTCTGGTTTCTCTCAAATACCTGTGTCAGCGGATGATCAATCAAAAGCTACTTTTACTTGCCCTTTCGGTACTTTTGCTTATAGACGTATGCCTTTTGGTTTATGTAATGCACCTGCTACCTTTCAAAGATGCATGATGGCTATATTCTCTGACTTTTGTGAAAAGATTTGTGAGGTATTCATGGATGACTTCTCCGTTTATGGATCCTCTTTTGATGATTGCTTGAGCAACCTTGATCGAGTTTTGCAGAGATGTGAAGACACTAGTCTCATCTTGAATTGGGAAAAGTGCCACTTTATGGTTAATGAAGGCATTGTCTTGGGGCATAAAATTTCTGAAAAAGGTATTGAAGTTGATAAAGCTAAAGTTGATGCTATTGAAAAGATGCCTTGGTCATGCCGGTTTTTATAGGAGGTTCATTAAGGACTTTTCTAAAATCTCTAGGCCTCTGACTAATTTATTGCAAAAAGATATTCCTTTTGTCTTTGATGATGATTGTGTAGAAGCATTTGAAATACTTAAGAAAGCTTTGATCACTGCACCTATTGTTCAGCCACCTGATTGGAATTTACCCTTTGAAATTATGTGTGATGCTAGCGATTATGTTGTAGGTGCTGTTCTAGGGCAAAGAGTTGATAAGAAATTAAATGTTATCCAATATGCTAGTAAAACTCTTGATACTGCCCAGAGAAATTATGCTACTACTGAAAAAGAATTCTTAGCAGTTGTATTTGCATGTGATAAGTTCAGACCTTATATTGTTGATTCTAAAGTAACTATTCACACTGATCATGCTGCTATTAAATATCTTATGGAAAAGAAAGATGCTAAACCTAGACTTATTAGATGGGTCCTCTTGCTCCAAGAATTTGATTTGCATATTATTGATAGAAAGGGAGCTGAGAACCCCGTTGCAGACAACTTGTCTAGGTTAGAGAATGTTCTTGATGACCCACTACCTATTGATGATAGCTTCCCTGATGAACAATTAGCGGTCATTAATGCTTCTCGTACTGCTCCATGGTATGCTGATTATGCTAATTACATTGTTGCTAAATTTATACCACCTAGTTTCACATACCAGCAAAAGAAAAAGTTCTTTTATGATTTAAGACATTACTTCTGGGATGACCCACACCTTTATAAAGAAGGAGTAGATGGTGTTATCAGACGTTGTGTACCTGAGCATGAACAGGAACAGATCCTACGCAAGTGTCACTCCGAACCATATGGAGGACACCACGCTGGAGATAGAACTGCACATAAGGTATTGCAATCCGGTTTTTATTGGCCTACTCTCTTCAAAGATGCCCGTAAGTTTGTCTTGTCTTGTGATGAATGTCAAAGAATTGGTAATATTAGTAGACGTCAAGAAATGCCTATGAATTATTCTCTTGTTATTGAACCATTTGATGTTTGGGGCTTTGATTATATGGGACCTTTTCCTGCCTCCAATGGATACACACATATTTTAGTTGCTGTTGATTACGTTACTAAGTGGGTAGAAGCTATTCCAACTAGTAGTGCTGATCATAACACCTCTATTAAGATGCTTAAAGAAGTTATTTTTCCGAGGTTTGGAGTCCCTAGATATCTCATGACTGATGGTGGTTCACATTTTATTCATGGTGCTTTCCGTAAAATGCTTGCTAAGTATGATGTTAATCATAGAATTGCATCTCCTTATCACCCACAGTCTAGTGGTCAAGTAGAATTGAGTAATAGAGAGCTAAATTAATTTTGCAAAAGACTGTTAATAGATCTAGAAAGAATTGGTCCAAAAAACTTGATGATGCATTATGGGCCTATAGAGCTGCATATAAAAATCCTATGGGTATGTCTCCATATAAGATGGTTTATGGAAAAGCGTGTCACTTACCTCTTGAACGTGAACATAAGGCATATTGGGCCATTAAAGAGCTCAACTATGATTTCAAACTTGCCGGTGAGAAGAGGTTACTTCACATTAGCTCACTTGCTGAATAGAGAACCCAAGCCTATGAGAATGCCAAGCTGTTTAAAGAAAAAGTTAAAAGATGGCATGACAAAAGGATACAAAAGCATGAGTTTAACATAGGTGATTATGTGTTTCTATTCAACTCTCGTTTAAGATATTTTGCAGGAAAACTTCTCTCTAAATGGGAAGGTCCTTACATTACCAAAGAGGTCTATCGTTCCGGTGCCATAAAAATCAACAATTTCGAAGGAACAAATCCGAAGGTGTTGAACAGTCAAAGAATCAAACATTATATCTCGGGTAATCCTATAAATGTTGAAAATAATATTATTGAAACCGTAACCCTGGAGGAATACATAAGGGACACTTTCCAGAATGTTTTAGACTCCAAAAAGGAATAGGTATGTGGTACGGTAAGTAAACCGACTCCAAAACAGTTCTAATGGCAATTTTTCTCCATTTTGGAATATTTAAAATTTATGGAAGCAAGAAGTAATCTAGGAAGGACACGAGGCCTCCACAAGAGTGGAGAGCGCGCCCAACCTTACTGGGCACGCCCCCCAACATCGTGGGCACCTCGTGTGCCTCCGGACTCCATTTTCTTGCACATTACTTCTTTTGGTCGGTAAAAATTCATTATATAATCTCCCGAAGGTTTTGATCAACGTATCACGAAAAAATCTTCTGTCTTTGTTTCGAGCTATTTCTGTTACAGATTTAGAAAAATATGTCTTCGCAAGAGTTTGTCGGAGAGAGTTGGGTGTCCCATCTGACACCAGGTCCAGGAGCAAACAGCGATGCTTGTCACTTTGGGCCATCAACGGAGGATGAGATGGAGGCCGATTTGAAAAGGATAGATGCCATGGAGGAGGATCAAGAAGTTACCTCTCGCTTCCAAGCAATATTCATGATGGGGGAACTACAGAGCTCAGCTATTCCAAACTTGGTTATCCCTTCCAATGTTAAATTTCTTTCTTATGAAAATATTAAAAAGAGTTTCACTTGTTCTCCAGAAGCTATGAAACATCCTTGGGTAAAAGGAGCATTAGCTGTCACAGGCAAGCTCCGCAAGGAAAATATGGACCTCAAGCAACAAGTCAATAAGCTCAAGGAGGAAAATCGTATCCTGAGGGGCATCATCGCCAAGAATATCGCAACACCAACTCTGAAGAAAGAGACGTAATTACATGGGTATGGGCACTCCCCTTGGCAACTGCCAAGCTTGGGGGAGGTGCCCCGGTATCGTATCACCATCACACTCCTATCTTTACCGTTTTACTTAGTTCGATCCTTTTGATAATATTTAGATCTAGTAGAATAGAGTCTTGGTATGAATTAATTTCAAGTTTTGCTTTGTGATCCACCTATGTAATCGAGTCCGTGAGTTATATATAATAAAGATTAGTGTTGAGTTAAGGGCTTTCCTATCTTGCCATGATCTTAAGAAAATAAAAGACATAAAAGCGTTCATATTGATCTAACGGATAGTAATGACTTCACATATAGAAAGTATGAGGCTTAAAAGTTGTTGAGAGTTGGCAAACATAGTTTTGGTCATCATTGCAATTAATAGGAAGTAATAAGGAAAGTGAGGTTTTCACATATAAATATACTATCTTGGACATCTTTTATGATTGTGAGCACTCATTAAAGTATGACATGCTAAAGAGTTGATGTTGGACAAGGAAGACAACGTAATGGTTTATGTTTTCTCACATCTCAGTTAAAGTATATTGTCATGGATCATTCAAACATGTTGAGCTTGCCTTCCCCCCTCATGCTAGCCAAAAAATTCCTTGCACCAAGTAGAGATACTACTTGTGCTTCCAAATATCCTTAAACCCAGTTTTTCCATGAGAGTCCACCATACCTACCTATGGATTGAGTAAGATCCTTCAAGTAAGTTGTCATGTTGCAAGAAATAAAAATTGCTCTCTAAATATGCATGACTTATTAGTGCGGAGAAAATAAGCTTTATACGATCTTGTTATGGAAGCAATAAAAGCGACGGACTGCATAATAAAGGTCCATATACAAGTGGCAATATAAAGTGACGTTCTTTTGCATTAAGATTTTGTGTATCCAACCCTAAAAGCACATGAAAACCTCTGCTTCCCTCTACGAAGGGCCTATCTTTTACTTTATGTCTTTTACCTTATGCAAGAGTCTAGGTGATCTCCACACCTTTCCCTTTTTAATTTTATCCCTTGGCAAGCACCTCGTGTTGGAAAGATCCTGATACATATATCCAATTGGATGTTCATTAGCATGAACTATTATTGTTGACATTACCCTTGAGGTAAAACGTTGGGAGGCAACACTATAAGCCCCTATCTTTCTCAGTGTCCGATTAAAACTCCATAACCGTAAGTATTGCGTGAGTGTTAGCAATTGTAGATGACTATATGGTAGTTGAGTATGTGGACTTGCTGAAAAGCTCTATTCTTGACTCTTTCTAATGTTATGATAAATTGCAATTGCTTCAATGACTGAGATTATAGTTTGTTAGTTTTCAATGAAGTTTCTGAACCATAGTTGACATTGTGAATAGATTGTTACTTGAGAATAAGAAATCATATGAAAAAATCTATATATGTTGCTGTTATAAGAATGATCATGATTCCCTCATGTCCGTATTTTATTTTTATCAACACCTCTATCTCAAAACATGTGGACATATTTCTCGATATCGGCTTCCGCTTGAGGACAAGCGAGGTCTAAGCTTGGGGGAGTTGATACGTCCATTTTGCATCATGCTTTTATATCAATATTTATTGCATTATGGGCTGTTATTACACGTTATGTCACAATACTTATGGCTATTCTCTCTTATTTTATAAGGTTTATCATGAAGAGAGAGAATGCCGGCAGCTGGGATTCTGGCTAGAAAAGGAGAAAACATTGGAAACCTATTTTGCACAGCTCCAAAAGACCTGCAACTCCACGAAAGTCATTGTTGGATTTAATACGAATTATTGAGCAAAGAAAGTACCAGAGGGGGCCCACACCTTGGCCACGAGGGTGGGGGGCGCGCCCACCCCTACTGGGCGCGCCCCCTGTCTCATGGGCCCCCTGGTGGCCCTCCGGTGCCCATCTTCTGCTATATGAGGTCTTTTACCCTGAAAAAAATTCATAAGCAAGCTTACGAGATGAAACTCCGCCACCACGAGGCGGAACCTTGGCGGAACTAATCTAGGGCTCCGGCAGAGCTGTTCTGCTGGGGAAACTTCTCTCCGGGAGGGGGAAATCATCACCTTCGTCATCACCAACGATCCTCTCATCGGGAGGGGGTCAATCTCCATCAACATCTTCACCAGCACCATCTCCTCTCAAACCCTAGTTCATCTCTTGTATCCAATCTTGTATCCAAAACCACAAATTGGTACCTGTGGGTTGCTAGTAGTGTTGATTACTCCTTATAGTTTATGCTAATTGGTTTACTTGGTGGAAGATCATATGTTCAGATCCATTATGCATATTAATACTCCTCTGATTATGAACATGAATATGCTTTGTGAGTAGTTATGTTTGTTCCTGAGGACATGGGTGAAGTCTTCCTATTAGTAGTCATGTGAGTTTGGTATTCGTTTGATATTTTGATGAGACGTATGTTGTCTCTCCTCTAGTGGTGTTATGTGAACGTCGACTACATGACACTTCACCATTATTTGGGCCTAGAGGAAGGCATTGGGAAGTAATAAGTAGATGATGGGTTGCTAGAGTGACAGAAGCTTAAACCCTAGTTTATGTGTTGCTTCGTAAGGGGCCGATTTGGATCCACTAGTTTCATGCTATGGTTAGGTTTACCTTAATACTTATTTTGTAGTTGTGGATGCTTGCAATAGGGGTTAATCATAAGTGGGATGCTTGTCCAAGAAAGGGCAGTACCCAAGCACCGGTCCACCCACATATCAAATTATCAAAGTAATGAACGTGAATCATATGAGTGATGAAACTAGCTTGAAGATAATTCCCATGTGTCCTCGGGAGCGCTTTTCTCATTATAAGAAATTGTCCAGGCTTGTACTTTGGTACAAAAAGGATAGGGCCACCTTTCTGCACCTTATTTACTTTCATTGCTTGTTACCCGTTATGAATTATCTTATCACAAAACTATCTGTTACCTACAATTTCAGTGCTTGCAGAGAATACCTTACTGAAAACCACTTGGTATTTCCTTCTGCTCTTCGTTGGGTTCGACACTCTTACTTATAGAAAGGACTACGATAGATCCCCTATACTTATGGGTCATCAAGCATGTACAAGAAGACAAGAGGTGACGATTATTCCATCAAACCTTGACTGAGGAGTAGAGTAGTACTCCCTCCGTCTAGGAGTTAGTAAGTCATCTTACGAAAATCAGATATTCCCAAAATGTTTAGGCGTCTTCCATTTGAAGGAAATATGCCCTAGAGGCAATAATCAACTTATTATTTATTTCCTTATTTCATGATAAATGCTAGAATTGTATTAAACAGAAACTTAGTACATGTGTGAATACATAGACAAATAGAGTGTCACTAGTATGCCTCTACTTGACTATCTCGTTGAATCCAAGATGGTTAAGTTTCCTAGCCATAGACATGAGTTGTGATTTGATTAACGAGATCATATCATTAGGAGAATGATGTGATTGACTTGACCCATTCCGTTAGCTTAGCACTTGATCGTTTAGTATGTTGCTATTGCTTTCTTCATGACTTATACATGTTCCTATGACTATGAGATTATGCAACTCCTGTTTACCGGAGGAACACTTTGTGTGCTACCAAACATCACAACGTAACTGGGTGATTATAAAGGTGCTCTACAGGTGTCTCCGAAGGTACTTGTTGAGTTGGCGTATTTCGAGATTAGGATTTGTCACTCCGATTATCAGAGAGGTATCTCTGGGTCCTCTCGGTAATGCACATCACTATAAGCCTTGCAAGCAATGTGATTAATGAGTTAGTTGCGGGATGATGCATTACATAACGAGTAAAGAGACTTGCTGGTAACGATGTTGAACTAGGTATTGAGATACCGACGATCGAATGTCGGGCAAGTAACATACCGATGACAAAGGGAACAACGTATGTTGTTATGCGGTTTGACCGATAAAGATCTTCATAGAATATGCGGGAACCAATATGAGCATCCAGGTTCCGCTATTGGTTATTGACTGGAAATGTGTCTCGGTCATGTCTACATAGTTCTCGAACCCGTAGGGTTCGCACGCATAAAGTTCGGTGATGATCGATATTATGAGTTTATGTGTTTTGATGTAACAAAGATAGTTCGGAGTCCCGGATATGATCAAGGACATGACGAGGAGTCTCGAAATAGTCGAGACATAAAGATCGATATATTGCATGACTATGTTTGGACTTCAGAAGTGTTCCGGGTGAGTTCGGGCATATATTGGAGTACCGGGGGGTTATCGGAACCTCCCCGGGGGTTTTATTGGGCCTCATGGGCCCTAGTGGAGAAGAGGAGGGGCGGCCAGGGCAGGCCGTGCGCCCCCTCCCCCCTCTAGTCCAAATTGGACAAGGAGGGGGGGGGGGCGGCGCCCCCCTTTCCTTCCTCTCCTCTCTTCCTTCTTTTCCCTCTCCTACTCCTACAAGGAAAAGAGGAGTACTACTCCTGGTGGTAGTAGGACTCCCCCCTTGGCGTGCCCTCCTCCTGGTCACCCACCTCCCCCCATGCTCCTTTATATACGGGGGCAGGGGTGCACCTCTAGGCACACAAGTTGATCTATTGATCTATTCCAGCCGTGTGCGGTGCCCCGCTCCACCATATTCCACCTCGATAATATCGTAGCGGTGCTTAGGCGAAGCCCTGCGTTGGTAGCAACATCATCACCGTCACCACGCCATCGTGTTGACGAAACTCTCTCGTGAAGCTCTGCTAGATCGGAGTTCGCGGGACGTCATCGAGCTGAACGTGTCCTGAACTCGGAGGTGTCGTACGTTTGGTACTTGGATCGGTTATATCGTGAAGACGTACGACTACATCAACCACGTTGTGCTAACGCTTCCGCTTTCGGTCTACGAGGGTACATGGACACACTCTCCCCGCTCGTTGCTATGCATCACCATGATCTTGTGTGTGTGTAGGAATTTTTTTGAAATTACTATGTTCCCCAACAGTGGTATCAAAGCCAGGTTTATGTGTAGATGTTATATGCACGAGTAGAACACAAGTGATTTGTGGGCGATACAAGTCATACTGCTTACCAGCATGTCATACTTTGGTTCGGCGGTTTTGTTGGATTAAGCGGCCCGGAGAGACATTACGCGTATGCTTACGCGAGACTGGTTCTATTGACGTGCTTTGCACATAGGTGGCTGGTGGGTGTTAGTTTCTCCAACTTTAGTTGAATCAAGTGTGGCTACGCCCGGTCCTTGTTAAGGTTAAAACATCACTAACTTGACGAAATATCATTGTGGTTTTTGATGCGTAGGTAAGAACGGTTCTTGCTTAGCCCTTAGCAGCCACGTAAAACTTGCAACAACAAAGTAGAGGATGTCTAACTTGTTTTTGCAGGGCATGTTGTGATGTCATATGGTCAAGACATGATCCTATATTTTATTGTATGAGATGATCATGTTTTCTAACCAAGTTATTAGCAACTGGCAGGAGCCATATGGTTGTCGCTTTATTGTATGCAATGCAATCGCCTTGTAATTGCTTTACTTTATCACTAAGCGGTAGTGATACTCGTAGAAGCAATAGTTGGCGAGACGACAACGATGCTACGATGGAGATCAAGGTGTCGCGCCGGTGACGATGGTGTCATGACGGTGCTTTGAAGATTGAGATCACAATCACAAGATGATGATAGCCATATCATATCACTTATATTGATTGCATGTGATGTTTATCCTTTATGCATCTTATTTTGCTTTAATTGACGGTAGCATTATAAGATGATCTCTCACTAAATTTCAAGATAAAAGTGTTCTCCCTGAGTATGCACCGTTGCCAAAGTTCATCGTGCCAAGACACCACGTGATGATCGGGTGTGATAAGCTCTACGTTCATCTACGATGGGTGCAAGTCAGTTTTGCACATGCAGAATACTCAGGTTAAACTTGACGAGCTTAGCATATGCAGATATGGCCTCAGAACACTGAGGCCGAAAGGTCGAGCGTGAATCATATAGTAGATATGATCAACATAATGATGTTCACCATTGAAAACTACTCCATTTCACATGATGATCGGTTATGGTTTAGTTGATTTGGATCACGTGATCACTCAGATGATTAGAGAGATGTCTATCTAAGTGGGAGTTCTTAAGTAATGTGATTAATTGAACCTAAATTTATCATGAACTTAGTACCTGATAGTATTTTACTTGTCTATGTTATTGTAGATAGATGGCCCGTGTTGTTGTTCCGTTGAATTTTAATGTGTTCCTTGAGAAAGCAAAGCTGAAAGATGATGGTAGGAATTACATGGACTGGGTTCGTAACTTGAGGATTATCCTCATGGCTGCCCAGAAGAATTACGTCCTGGAAGCACCATTGGGTGCCAGGCCTGCTGCAGATGCAACTACAGACGTTGTGAATGTTTGGTAGAGCAAAGCTGATGACTACTCGATAGTTCAGTGTGCCATGCTTTACGGCTTAGAACTGGGACTTCAACGAAGTTTTGAATGTCAAGGAGCATATGGGATGTTTCAGGAGTTGAAGTTAATATTTCAAGCAAATGCCCGGATTGAGAGATATGAAGTCTCCAATAAGTTCTATAGCTGCGAGATGGAGGAGAATAGTACTGTCAGTGAACATATACTCAAAATGTCTGGGTATAATAATCACTTGATTCAACTGGGACTTAATCTTCCTGATGATAGTGTCATTGAAAGAATTATTCAATCACTGCCACCAAGCTACAAGAGCTTCGTGATGAACTATAATATGCAAGGGATGAACAAGACAATTCCCGAGCTCTTCGCAATGCTAAAGGCTGCGGAGGTAGAAATCAAAAAGGAGAATCAAGTGTTGATGGTTAACAAAACCACCAGTTTCAAGAAAAAGGGTAAAGGGAAGAAGAAGGGAAACTTCAAGAAGAACATCAAACAAGTTGATGCTCAAGAGAAGAAACCCAAGTCTGGACCTAAGCCTGAGACTGAGTGCTTCTACTGCAACCATACTGGTCACTGGAAGCGGAGCTGCCCCAAGTATTTGGCGGATAAGAAGGATAGCAAGGTGAACAAAGGTATATGTGATATACATGTTATTGATGTCTACCTTACTAGAGCTCGCAGTAGCACCTAGGTATTTGATACTTGTTCTGTTGCTAATATTTGCAACTCGAAACAGGGACTACTAATTAAGTGAAGTCTGGCTAAGGACGAGGTGACGATGCGCGTGGGAAATGGTTCCAAAGTCGATGTGATCGCCGCCGGCACGCTACCTCTACATCTACCTTCGGGATTAGTTTTAGATCTAAATAATTGTTATTTGGTGCCAGCGTTGAGCATGAACATTATATCTGGATCTTATTTAATGCGGGACGGTTATTCATTTAAATCTAAGAATAATGGTTGTTCTATTTATATGAGTAATATCTTTTATGGTCATGCACCCTTGAAGAGTGGTCTATTCATATTAAATCTCGATAGTAGTGACACACATATTCATAACATTGAAGCCAAAAGATGCAGAGTTGATAATGATAGTGCAACTTATTTGTGGCACTGCCATTTGAGTCATATTGGTGTAAAGCGCATGAAGAAACTCCATACTGATGGACTTTTTGAATCACTTGATTATGAATCACTTGGTACTTGCGAACCATGCCTCATGGGCAAGATGACTAAAACGCCGTTCTCCGGAACTGTGGAGCGAGCAACAGATTTATTGGAAATCATACATACTGATGTATGTGGACCAATGAATATTGAGGCTCGCGGCGGGTATCGTTATTTTCTCACCTTCACAGATGATTTGAGAAGATATGGGTATATCTACTTAATGAAACATAAGTTTAAAACATTTGAAAAGTTCAAAGAATTTCAGAGTGAAGTGGAAAATCATCATAACAAGAAAATAAAGTTTCTACGATCTGATCGTGGAGGAGAATATTTGAGTTACAAGTTTGGTCTACATTTGAAACAATGCGGAATAGTTTCGCAACTCACGCCACCTGTAACACCACAGTGTAATGGTGTGTGCGAAAGTTGTAATCGTACTTTACTAGATATGGTACGATCTATGATGTCTCTTACTGATTTGCTGCTATTGTTTTGGGGTTATGCTTTAGAGACGGCTGCATTCACGTTAAATAGGGCACCATCAAAATCTGTTGAGACGACGCCTTATGAACTGTGGTTTGGTAAGAAACCAAAGTTATCATTTCTAAAAGTTTGGGGCTGCGATGCTTATGTGAAGAAACTTCAACCTGATAAGCTCAAACCTAAATCAGAGAAATGTGTCTTCATAGGATACCCAAAGGAAACTGTTGGTACACCTTCTATCACAGACCCGAAGGCAAGACTTTCATTGCTAAGAATGGATCCTTTCTAGAGAAGGAGTTTCTCTCGAAAGAAGTGAGTGGGAGGAAAGTAGAACTTGATGAGGTAATTGTACCTTCTCCCTTATTGGAAAGTAGTTCATCACAGAAATCAGTTCCAGTGATTCCTACACCAATTAGTGAGGAAGTTAATGATGATGATCATGAAACTTCAGATCAAGTTGCTACCGAACCTCGTAGGTCTTCTAGAGTAAGATCCGCACCAGAGTGGTACAGTAATCCTGTTCTAGAAGTCATGTTACTAGACCATGATGAACATACGAACTATGAGGAAGCGATGACGAGCCCAAATTCCGCGAAATGGCTTGAAGCCTTGAAATCTGAGATGGGATCCATGTATGAGAACAAAGTGTGGACTTTGCTTGACTTGCTCGATGACCGGCAAGCCATCGAGAATAAATGGATCTTTAAGAAGAAGACTGAAGCTGATGGTAATGTTACTGTCTACAAATCTCGACTTGTTGCGAAAGGTTTTCCACAAGTTCAAGGGGTTGACTACGATGAGACTTTCTCACCCGTAGCGATGCTTAAGTCTGTCCGAATCATGTTAGCAATTGCCGAATTTTATGATTATGAAATTTGGAAAATGGATGTCAAAACTGTGTTCCTGAATGGATTTCTGGAAGAAGAGTTGTATACGATGCAACCAGAAGGTTTTGTTGATCTGAAAGGTGCTAACAAAGTGTGCAAGCTCTAGCGATCCATTCATGGACTGGTGCAAGCCTCTCGGAGTTGGAATAAACACTTTGATAGTGTGATCAAAGCATATGGTTTTATACAGACTTTTGGAGAAGCCTGTATTTACAAGAAAGTGAGTGGGAGCTCTGTAGCATTTCTGATATTATATGTGGACGACATATTGTTGATTGGAAATGATATAGAATTTCTGGATAGCATAAAAGGATACTTGAATAATTTTTTTCGGTGAAAGACCTCGGTGAAGCTGCTTATATATTGGGCATCAAGATCTATAGAGATAGATCAAGACGCTTAATTGGACTTTCAGAAAGCACATACCTTGATAAAGTTTTGAAAAAGGTCAAAATGGATCAAGCAAAGAAAGGATTCTTGCCTGTATTACAAGGTGTGAAGTTGAGTAAGACTCAATGCCCGACCACTACAGAAGATAGAGAGAAAATGAAAGATGTTCCCTATGCTTCAGCCATAGGCTCTATCATGTAGGCAATGTTGTGTACCAGACCTGATGTGTGCCTTGCTATTAGTTTAGCAGGGACGTACCAAAGTAATCCAGGAGTGGATCACTGGACAGCGGTCAAGATCAACCTGAAATACCTGAAAAGGACTAAGGATATGTTTTTCTTTTATGGACGTGACAAAGAGCTAGTCGTAAATGGTTACGTCTATGCAAGCTTTGACTTTCATCCGGACGATTCTAAATCGCGAACCGGATACGTGTTTATATTGAACGGTGGAGCTGTCAGTTGGTGTAGTTCTAAACAAAGTGTCATGGCGGGATCTACATGTGAAGTGGAGTACATAGCTGCTTCGGAAGCAACAAATGAAGGAGTCTGGATGAAGGAGTTCATATCCGATCTAGGTGTCATACCTAGTGCATCGGGACCAATGAAAATCTTTTGTGACAATACTGGTGCAATTGCCTTGGCAAAGGAATCCAGATTTCACAAGAGAACCAGGCACATCAAAAGACGCTTCAATTCCATCTGGGATCAAGTCCAGGTGGGAGACATAGAGATTTGCAAGATACATACGGATCTGAATGTTGCAGACCCGTTAAACAAGCCTCTTCCACGAGCAAAACATGATCAGCACCAAGACTCCATGGGTGTTAAAATCATTACTGTGTAATCTAGATTACTGACTCTAGTGCAAGTGGAAGACTGAAGGAAATATGCCCTAGAGGCAATAATAAAGTTATTATTTATTTCCTTATTTCATGATAAATGTTTATTATTCATGCTAGAATTGTATTAACCAGAAACTTAGTAGATGTGTGAATACATAGACACACAGAGTGTCACTAGTATGCCTCTACTTGACTAGCTCGTTGAATCAAAGATGGTTATGTTTCCTAGCCATAGACATGAGTTGTCATTTGATTAATGAGATCACATCATTAGGAGAATGATGTGATTGACTTGAACCATTCCGTTAGCTTAGCACTTGATCGTTTAGTATGTTGCTATTGCTTTCTTCATGACTTATACATGTTCCTATGACAATGAGATTATGCAACTCCCGTTTACCGGAGGAACACTTTGTGTGCTACCAAACGTCACAATGTAACTGGGTGATTATAAAGGTGCTCTACAGGTGTCTCCGAAGGTACTTGTTGAGTTGGCGTATTTCGTGATTAGGATTTTTCACTCCAATTGTCGGAGAAGTATCTCTGGGGCCTCTCGGTAATGCACATCACTCTAAGCCTTGCAAGCAATGTGACTAATGAGTCAGTTTTGGGATGATGCATTACATAACAAGTAAAGAGACTTTCCATTAATGATATTGAACTAGGTATTGAGATACCGACGATCGAATCTCGGGCAAGTAACATACCGATGACAAAGGGAACAACGTATGTTGTTATGCGGTTTGACCGATAAAGATCTTCGTAGAATATGTGGGAACCAATATTAGCATCCAGGTTCCGCTATTGGTTATTGACCGGAAATGTATCTCGGTCATGTCTACATAGTTCTCAGACCCGTAGGGTCCGCACGCTTAAAGTTCGATGACGATCGGTATTATGAGTTTATGTGTTTTGATGTAACGAAGATAGTTCGGAGTCCCGGATATGATCAAGGACATGACGAGGAGTCTCGAAATGGTCAAGACATAAAGATCGATATATTGCATGACTATATTTGGACTTCAGAAGTGTTCTGGGTGAGTTCGGGCATATATCGGAGTATTGGGGGGTTATCGAAACCCCCCGGGGGGTTTATTGGGCATCATGGGCCCTAGTGGAGAAGAGGAGGGGCGGCCAGGGCAGGCCACGCACCCCCTCCCCCCTCTAGTCCAAATTGGACAAGGAGGGGGGGGGGGGCGCCCCCCTTTCCTTCTTCTCCTCTCTCCCTTCCTTCCCCTCTCCTACTCCTACAAGGAAAAGAGGAGTACTACTCCCGGTGGGAGTAGGACTCCCCCTTGGCGCGCCCTCCTCCTGGCCGCCCGCCTCCCCCGTTGCTCCTTTATATACGGGGGTAGGGGCACCTCTAGGCACACAAGTTGATCTATTGATCTATTCCAGCCGTGTGCGGTGCCCCCTCCACCATATTCCACCTCGATAATATCGTAGCGGTGCTTAGGTGAAGCCCTGCGTTGGTAGCAACATCATCACCGTCACCACGCCGTCGTGCTGATGAAACTCTCCCGTGAAGCTCTACTGAATCGGAGTTTGCGGGACATCATCGAGCTGAACGTGTGTTGAACTCGGAGGTGTCGTATGTTCGGTACTTGGATCAGTCGGATCATGAAGATGTATGACTACATCAACCGTGTTGTGCTAACACTTCTGCTTTTGGTCTATGAGGGTAAGTGGACACACTCTCCCCGCTCGTTGCTATGCATCACCATGATCTTGCATGTGCGTAGGAATTTTTTTTGAAATTACTACGTTCCCCAACACCATTAACTTCCCATCTCAATCCCCTCCTAGCGTCGTTGCTAGCGAGCGTTGTTAGTACTTACTCTGCCTTGTTATCTCCCTCGGACACCCAATGCATGGACCGCAACTACGCGTTGATCACTCAAGAAATCAAAGTCGGTTTGCATGGGAGTTAATATGTGGCCCTGCATGGTAGCTAAAACGACATCTCTTAATTGTTGTGATTAACTGTTGCGTTTAGAGATAGAAATCAGGGCTTTGATTGGAGGAAGGACCGGTCAAGTTTCTCCTTCTCCTCCAATCTACATGCACCTTGGTCCCGCTACACCTTGTAACGCGACTTATGCACCTAGATGGAGGGAGTAGTACGAGATACGGTGGCACACTGACTTAGGTCGAATACAAGTGCCAAAAATTATTGGAAGGGAGCAAAGTGTACAAACCAAATAATTAAAATTGAATTTCTTGGTTTTTTTCAATATGGAGGCAAAAGATTTGCCTCATCCACTAAATAAGAGGTGAATAGAGTTTCACAGTTTGCAAGTGACCCTACAAATAAACGGCATGGCAATTACTCTCAATACGCCCTAGTTTCTTAGGGGGTGTTTGTTTACAGGGACTTAGGGACTTAAAAAAGTCCCTTTTAGTCCCATCTAAACCAAGCATGTGGGACTTATAGGGACTTAAAGTGGGCATTTGGGACTTATGAAAGAAGACCCTGAGGGAGAGTCTTTTTGGGACGTTTAGTTATAACATGGTTTTTTAGTCCATGTTTAGTCCGAGGAACCAAACAGATAGGGACTTTTTAGGGACTAGTGACTTTTTAGTTGGGACTAAAAAAAGTTCTAGGACTTATGAACCAAACAGGGCCTTAGCACCTGCTGTAACCTTTAGTACATACGGTGGCACACTGACTTAGGCAGAATACAAATGCCCAATTTTTTTTTGAAACTCAAAATATTTAAAATTTGAGGATGGTGCAGCCCACCTTTCCAATATTTTGACCGTGTGTGGTTCAGTAGTTATTCACCACTTCGGAGGGTCGTGTACCAGAGGTGAACATTAGTAAGCACGACCGGGAGGCGTGCAGCGTTAATTGCGAGTTGACTCCTTCGAGCGTTAAATTTTCTTCACGTATTAGCATTGCCCCTAGTTAAATAAAGAGTTCCGTTTTGTGCATAATTTGAAGAGAAAAAGAAAACCGCTCCATCTATATACGATGCAGCCTCGGCGCTTGTTTTCTATGGTTTGCTCTCTTTGCACTCTCTCTCCACTATATATATATACATACTAGAGCCTCGACACTTGTACTTGCTCTCTTCACACTCTCTCACCCTCTGCAGATCTAAACAAGACTTCGTTAGCCCCCCTCTCTCTCTCCCCCCTCACTGCTGGTCAAAGAGCCGGCAGGATTTGTCCGCCGGGAAGGGAAGGAGGCTTAACGCTGTCACCGTCGGTGAGGGAGGGAATCCACTACCGGCGCAGTTGTTCTCTTTCACCCAACCGCGGCGCAGGAGGGCCTCCGACCCCTTCTTCCTCGCTATCGTACATAGTGTGGGAAGATCGGCCTCCGGCCGCCCACTGAGCCACACCCTGAGAACCTTAAGGTATAATTTACTTATTCCACATGCATTGCTCTAGCTGCGTGTGGGCTTTTTCTGCTTCTGCACTCGAATCTAGGTGTTGGATCAAACAGGAAAGGAGTGGGCCAAGTTGTGTAGCATGAATCTAGGACATGGTTCAAAGAGGAAAGGAAGGGGGGAAAGTAGTACATTCTGGCTATCCAGCACCTAAGTTGGTTGAAAAGAGAAAACAATAACAAATGCAATACACACATCTGTAATAAACTGATCTTTCTGTTTTGGGGGACAAGGCTGTAGAGTTTGAGCAGGACTAGATTTGCTGCCCTCACATAGGGAAAGGTGTCTAAAGATGACAAAACTTGTACCAACACAAATATGTTCCTTGGTTATTTGTTCTTTGTTGCAATAGACTGCGCATCACCCCTTTATACATCGATAGATGCACATGGTGCTGGTGCGTCCACTGTCCTGTACAACTCTTTAGCTGTAGTTAATCTAATAATGCCGCTGGAAAATTGAAGCAATGCCATAGTTAAAAGAAAATTACATGTTTACGGAATTCTCTTGTTAATATAATCTCCCTGTTGATATGATTCAGTGCCACTGTTTGACAAATCCTACTTTCTTGCTTTCTTTCCCATTTAGATAAGTTAGATGCTTCTTTTTATGGGATTTTGTGTCATCCACCTTTATTGACTAGTACTTGTTTAGAACTACACCTCATTGCTATTGCGACCTTTGGTTGCACTGCACAAAACACTTTTTTAAGAGTGTTTTGTGCAGTTCAACCAAAACATCACATCGACAATGTTGCATGATTGCTTGATCTTAGTGGAACTGCACAAGAGGAGATCTGACTTCCTATCCTTGTTGGCAAAAAAAAATTCAGATCTTCTTCTTGTGAGTTGTTTGAATTCCACCTCATGAGAGGTCAGTACTAGCCTTCTTTCACATGATTGTGCAGTGTGGTTTCATATGTTGTGCTAATTATACGGTAATGTTACTTGATTTTAGTGAACTACACAAATGGAGACAAGACTTTCAATTTGTATGTGCACCCTAATATCCCATTGAGGTAAGATAATGATATTTCACAACTGTTGGCCTATATTTTGCTACTATCATCAGAAAACTAATGTCATTGTTTAGTGTTATACTTGTGCTCCCTAATTGACATGCCAAATCTTACATTGAAGGCAAAGCTTGTCTGTTATTGAACCAAGTGATGAAGGTGAAGAACAATCTGAAGAAAAACAAAAATCAACTCCTGGTTCTATAATGAAGCACTGGAACTGTGATGACACAAGTAATGATCTAGTTTTGCATGTTAATTTATTGCTATGGCTAGAACGAGCAATTGTTTTGCCACTGATTTGATGCCACTCTTAATGTAATATGTAATTATCTCTACTTGTGCAAACAGGGGTCTTCTTCGAAGATCATATTTATTTTAGTGGAACTTCACAAGAAGATGTTGGAAACATTAAACTAATCGAGGAGTATATAGTAAGCATGGCAACCACATTAGGTAACAACAGATGGTTCTGGAGAAGTGCTTCATCTATATGCTCTACACAATAAGCGTCCTGACAAAGGTTTGTACTGGACCATGGATTTCATCCATATGATTCAGCTTTGTCATCTCTATTGGTGTTGTTCTACTATTTAGCTACTGTCATGAAGTGCTTCATCCATGCTGTTAAAAAAAATACCTTTCGTTTTTTTCGAGCATTGCACAACAGGATCATCCACCTCTCAAGAAGAATATGGAAAATGTGACGTGCCTGGTTCCGATTATGCCAGGATGAAGAAGCCAAGCCTCTCTTCTTAACAGAAGGGAGAAGTTGAAGGATGGTTTTATTGCCCACAAGAACAAACTAACTTCATCTCAGAAGCATTCACGGATCTCCATCTTTGTTGTTGTGATGGACAATACAATGTTGTTTTAGGATTCATTCCGGTGAGTTCCATTTTTTTAAATGTGTGCTCTGCATGGATCATGTAGGTTGCTTGTTTAAACTATCAATTCATAGTACAGCTTGCTTCATATTAATCACTTTTTTGTATTTACGCAAATAGGGGTGCTCAGCTTGATTTCAATGGGAACTGCACAAAATGTTCACGAATACATCAAATATTCGTGAATCATTCATTTCCACCACAAGAAAGGAGGTGCCGATATGGTCAGAGCATTGCAACATATAAAGGCAAAATCATAGAAGCTACGCGTGAATTTGGTTGATTTTGGTGGAACTGCACAAAAAGAACAGCTGGTTTATTTAGCATGAGGTGCCATGTCAATGTTCGAACTGATGGCAAACCCTGCCCATTCCATAATCGTAGGCATTTGATATTTTGGAATGGGAAAACCTTGTCAAAGTTTGCTCATTGATGTATGCAAAATAACACGCATTTGACATTTTGGAATGCAAAAACCTTGTCAAATTTTGCTGATTGATGTTAGCAAGAAGACATACGTTTGATATTTTACAATGGGACGCCCTTTGCTGTCAGCAGCATCAATCGTTTTTTCTTTATTCTTTAGTTGTGAAGTAAATATTGGCTCTGATATGTGAATTGCTGAGATGCATAATCATTGATTGTTTTGAATGCTTTATGAATAGCCAGGCCTGTGTGTTTGATTGCAATGTACAGGAACGCTAAAAAGCTGCTCAAACTTTTTGTACTCCCTCTGTTAATTTTTACTTCTCATATTAGATTTGTTTCAAGTCGATTTTACATTGTGAATGTTGATAATTTTTTCTATAAGATCGGTCAAAGTAGAGATAGTGTAAATTCAGACAAAACTTATATGCAAACTAAAAAGGACCAGACGGAGTATGTGTGAAACTGCTGCAAACGAGGTGATCACCCTAGATATAATGCTAGTACGTATTGTTTTGCATGTTCATCCAATGCCAGTGGTACAAGAATTCGAACTAAATTCATTCATGCACGGCCGGATTTCATACAAACATGCCGGATTTCATTACATTTCATACATCCTTCAACTAAAAGGTGTGCGCTAGAGGTATAATTAATTAACCAAATCTATGATCTCCGACACCCATTTCCCGTGTCCAGCCGGCCGAGCTGAACACAAGCTTATTTTCCAGCACACGCCACCAAGAAGCTAATCGGCCGTCAATTATCAACCCGCCCAGCTTGGCTTCAACCGGAGGGTAGCAGTGGTGGCCTTACTTGGACCCGAGCGGCGGCGACCTACCATGTTCTACTCTTCCTCGTTTTCTGTGTGGCGCGGCCTCGTTGGGATCGGGGCTGGGCCTCGATGGAGCCGGCGATGTCCCCTATCTCGTTGCCGGCGGGGCGGCACCTCGGCGGATGTTGGGGATATAACTACTGAGTGTAAACCGCCCAGGAGGGGCCGGTTCACGCTCAACTATACTGAAGCCCACGAAGACTCAGATGATGGCGCTTTACTATGAAGCTTAGAGGCCCGGAGCCCGAAGGAGGATTAGGGCCCATAATGGTAAACTGCCATAGTCATGTAACTTGTATTGTAAGATAAGGAGAGGAGAGACCGAGCCGAATAGTTGTATGAGTCGGCCTCAGGACTCTGTAAACCGGCCGGGCGTCAACCCGTGTATATAAGGGGATGACCGGCGGCGGTTCAGGAACAACAAACAACAACTCGATAGTCAGGCATAGCTTGTTTAGCTCCCTGGTTAGCGAGACCCCAATAATCCCATCACAACTAGACATAGGCCTTTACCTTCATCGAAGGGGCTGAACTAGTATAAAAACCCTCATGTCCTTTGTCCGGTTTAACCCCTTTAAGCTAACCCGTCGCGATGGCTCCACAACTAAGTCCTTCTATGAGGACATCTGACGTGATATTTCCATCATAGTTGGCGCCCACCGTGGGGCTATCGCATGATGGTTTCGAGTTCTTGAAGTGCAGCTTTGAAGGACTCAAAGGATACGCTGTGGGATGGATGACCAAGAGTCGTCGCGGCAAGCTCTACATTGACGATGCAGGCTGGGGCCCCGAGGCCGGCTCAATCGAGTACGGGTACCGGGTCCCCTTCAGCGGAATTCACGTCTTCATCGGCAAGATCGGTGAACTGGGCCCTGAGCCAGACATCTGCACCGACCTCGTCGAAATGGCTCAGCGTGCAAGTCCCACCCGGGTTCAGCCTGCCATGAAGCCTGCGTTCGTGGGATGTGTCCACGGGATCGGACCTGAACCGGTGTTTGAGGGTGAGACGGTCGCTTATTCCGACGGCGAATCATCCGCTGGTGAAACCGAATCCCTGTACCAAGTTCAGGATGGCATGTTTGAAGGGTATTCTGATGGAATCAGTATTCCGGAATTTCTTGAACCGCTGAACCACGTTGGAATCTTCATGGTCGGAACACAGCCAACCTTGAAAAGCTCTACTATAGCGGCGTCTGGACCAGTAGCAGGGGCAGGGGGCTCCGTGCGCCGGCCGGCTCAAGTTCTCTCCGTTTGATGGATGCGTGGGCGACCTTGTTGACCATGGCAGTTACACCGGCGACACAGGATCAGCACAATGCGGACATTGCAAGGCTGAAGGATCAGATCACACAAGCCAAGGAAGATTTGGCAGCGGAAGAGATCTGGATGACTGAGGAACGGGCCGCTTTAGATGCCCAGGCGTAGAGGATTCAAGCCGAGAATTATCGACTTTTGATGGATCAGAACGCTTCAAATCAAGTATTCAGGAGGAGACATCAATCTCGCTTGCCGACAGATTACAATGCGATGAATCTCTTTGATACGCCAGGAGCAGGGACTAGCAACCCGGCGGCAGTGAACCGGACCATTATGCCAAGGACCGGAGCGCCGGATCAACCTCAAGTGATGGGTCCACCTCAACGTACGGACAACCTACCGCGGTATACCACACCACCGCCGGGTCACTTCTCTACCCCTTTGGACAATATGATAGCAGGAGCATCCCGGTTGGCTGCTATTCCGATAGAAGGTGAATCACCGGCGGCGGTCGAGACACGGCGGGCCAGGGATCTTCTTCAAACGGCTCTGACACAGCAGCAAGCTTACTTGTATAGCCGAGACAAGGTTCACTCAACTCCATGCCCGAGCAAAAGCTATAGCAGGCGTATAGATGAACCGGAAGTGTCCAGCAGTGCGCGGCGCCGCATTGTCCCTCAAGGGCCTAATCCGGCGCGTGGTGATGTGAACGCTCAGGACGTGGTGGATAATGGCAGAGCATGAAGGGAGGCTGCTTTAGCAGCACAACATACGGGTCGATATCAACCCGCCTCGGTTCATCCAGCAGCGTCAGTAGACCGGGGCACCGGCTTGCTTTCAGTTCTTGGGGAGTGCTGTGTCTTATTCCGGCTCTCCTAATGTGCTCCTGTGTAAGGACTTCAAGGGCACACGTAAAGTATGAAATTACACCGCTGATCAGCCACCCGAGGCGTGGGTGGAAAGTTATGAGATGGCTATGGAAATGCTGGACGTGGACGAAGCGGCTTGTGCAAAGTACTTCACGATGATGTTGGAGGGAACAACTCGTACATGGTTGAAAAATCTACCAGCTAACTCTGTCGAGTCATGGGACCAATTGAAGGCCCGGTTTATAGCCAATTTTAAGGACACATGTAAACATCCTATGTCCATTGTGGATCTTGATGCTTGTGTTCAAGGGGAGAACGAGTCAACAACTCATTGGGTGCGCTGGGTTTCAGAAGTTTTGCATTCTTCAGACCGGATTAACGCTGGCCAAGCAATCATCACGCTGGAACGTAATTGCCAGTTTAAGTCACTGAAGATGAAGTTGGGACGGCTCAAGCGCCACTGCAATGACATGGGCACCCTTATGGCCGCCTTGGTCAAGTATGCCGATTCTGATAAAACCAAGGATCCTGATTTTGATGAGGAGAAACCGGAGAAGGGAAAGAAGAATGGAGGTGCAAAGGGACAGCAGCACAACCAAGGAGGCCATGGGAATAACAGTAAGCGTAAAGCAGATTCAAATTTTGTAGCTAACGCTAATGTGCAGCGTCGTAAGGGTAAACCGCCCCAGCGCGGCGGGGGAACGAATCTGGAGCATTTGTTGAATCAGCCCTACCCAAAGCATGGGACCAAGGAGGTTCCTGCAACGCATCTATGGAAAGATTGTCATATTATGAAGGACTTCAAAAACTCTGATCTTTTCCGGTATGATCAGGGTCCATCGGGCGGTTCAGGTCCAGTTTTCATGGTGGCGGTGGTTCAAACTCTGGATTTCAGAATAATCAGGGCAACCAGAACAACCAAGGTGGTAATAACCAGTAGAATAATCAAGGAAATCAGCAGCAGTCGGGTTACCAGAGTCACCCAAAGCAGTTGAATGGTGGGCATTATCATGTGTTCACCACTAGTTTGTGTAAGCGTAACCAGAAGCTTCACAAGAGGGTTGTTAATGCTGTTGAACCGGCAGTACCACGTTACCTGCCATGGTCCGAACAACCTATTGTGTGGAGCAGGGAGGATCATCCGCCCCGGGTTGACAATCCGGGTCACCTGGCTTTGGTGGTGGCACCTCAGGTGGGAGGTTATAAGTTCACCAAGGTACTCATGGATGGAGGAAGAAGTATCAACATTCTGTACTATGAGACCTTCCGTCGCATGGGGTTGACAGACAAGAGTCTTAACCCGTCCAACATTGTTTTCCATGGTGTGGTACCAAGTAAATTGGCATATCCTATTGGTAAGATTGCTTTGGAAATTGTGTTTGGTGGTGAACATGACTCCCGGTCTGAGACATTGACCTTTGAAGTGGTGAGGATCCAGAGCCCGTACCACGCACTGTTTGGGCGACCAGCTTATGCAAAGTTCATGGCGAGGCCTTGTTATATTTATTTGCAGCTGAAGATGTCGGGTCATAAAGGGACCATTACGGTTCACGGAAGTCGTAAAATTGCTTTGGATTGCGAGGAAGGTGATGCAACCTATGCTGAGTCGGTTTGTGCTACAGAGGAGTTGAAGTTCTATAAAGATAATGTTGATCCGATAGATATGACCCCTCTGAAGAAGCCTACAACTGAGCATGACCCGAACCTGACGTTCAAACCGGCTGATGAGACTAAACTTGTTGACTTTGTTCCTGGCGATTCGTCCAAGCAGTTTAGCATCAGCACAAATCTGGATCCAAAATAGGAAAGCGCGCTCATCGAGTTCATCCATGAGAACCGGGACATTTTTGCATGGAAGCCTTCTGACATGCCAGGTGTATCGAGGTAACTCGCTGAGCACACTCTTAATATTGATCCCAAGTTTAAACCGGTCAAGCAATTTCTTCGTCGCTTTAACGAGGAAAGACGCAAGGCAATTGGTGAAGAGGTAGCCCGGCTGTTGGCTGGGTTTATCATTGAAGTGTTTCACCCTGAATGGTTAGCTAATCCGGTGCTTGTTCTTAAGAAAAACGGCACTTGGCGCATGTGTGTGGATTACACGGATTTGAACAAAGCTTGTCCGGCCGATCCTTTTGCTCTCCCGCGTATTGATCAGATCATTGATGCAACGGCGGGTTGTGAGCGTTTGAGTTTCTTGGATGCTTATTCAGGTTATCATCAGATCAAAATGGCAGTTAAGGACTAGGAGAAGACCGCAATCATCACTCTTTTTGGAGCCTTCTGCTATGTTTCTATGCCCTTTGGGCTCAAGAGTGCCCAGGCAACTTATCAGCGATGTGGGCAGAGTTGTCTTCACACTCAGATTGGGCGCAATGTTCATGCTTATGTTGATGACATTGTGGTAAAGTCCAAGAAGAAGGAGACATTGATAAATGATCTCAAGGAGACCTTTGACAATCTGCGAGTTTACAAGATGATGCTCAATCCGGACAAGTGCATTTTTCGTGTTCCGGCAGGCAAGCTTCTAGGCTTTCTGGTGTCCAACAGATGTATTGAGGCTAATCCGGAGAAGATCAAAGCGATTACATCTTTGGCTAAACCGGCGTGCATCAATGATGTTCAGCGTCTAGTAGGTCGAATTGCAGCACTAAGCCGGTTTATCAGCCGTTTGGGAGAGAAGGTGATCCCTCTATATCAGATGTTGAAGAAAACAGACACCTTTGTCTGGAGTGATGCGGCTAATGCGGCGTTTGAAGACTTGAAGCAGCAGTTGGCTGAACCGCCGGTCCTTGCTACTCCGGTTGACAAGGAGCCCTTGTTGTTATACGTGGCTGCTAATGCCCATGCTGTCAGTGTGGCAATTATAGTGGAACGCAAGGAGGCTGGTAAGGAGTATCCGGTTCAATGGCCGGTTTACTATATCAGTGAGGTGCTTATCGAGTCAAAGCAGCGATATCCACATTGGCAGAAGCTGGTATATGGGGGTTTTATGGCAAGTCGAAAGCTTAAACAATACTTTCAAGGCCATCCTATTACAATTGTTAGTTCAGCTCCTTTGGGCGATATAATTCAGAACAGGGAGGGAACTGGCCGGGTTGCAAAGTGGGCAATTGAACTTGGTCCACATGGTTTGAAGTATGTGCCTCGAACAGCCATAAAATCTCAGGCACTTGTGGACTTCATCAATGACTGGACTGAGTTACAAGCACCAGAGGACAAACCGGATAATACATTCTGGACTATTCATTTTGATGGATCCAGGCAATTGGAGGGCTCGGGGGCTGGAGTTGTCCTTACTTCCCCTCGAGGTGATAAAATTTGTTATGTCCTCCGTTTAATGTTCCCCTGTACTAACAATGCAGCTGAGTACGAGGCTCTGCTCCATGGGATCCGAGTGGCCAAGGAGATGAATTTAAGCCGGGTACGATGTTTTGGAGACTCTGATCTGGTGGCTCAGCAAGTTTCTGGCACTTGGGATTCTAAGGATCCACTCATGGCGGCTTACAGATGTGAGGTGGATATTGTGGCGGGTCACTTCAAAGGGTATCAGGTTGAGCATATCGATCGGACCAAAAACGAAGTAGCAGACGCTTTAAGCCGGCTTGGATCTCAGCGTAAACCGGTACCTCCCAATACCTTTTTAGATATCTTGCATAACCTGTCTGTTAAGTTGCCTACAGAGAAGGATTTGGCTGTTCCTGATCCGGAGGCTCAATTGGTGGCCGCTTTACACGTTGTGCCGGATTGGACGGTTCCATATCTAGCGTATATGAACCGGGGCGAGTTACCAGATGATGAAGTCCTGGCCTGGCAGATAGTCCGGCGATCCAAGTCCATGGTTATTCACAATGGCGAGTTACACCGCTGCAGCATTTCAGGCGTATTTTAGCATTGTGTTTCTCTGGAAGATGGCCAAGAGATCCTATGGGAAATTCATGAAGGGGATTGTGGTCATCATGCCGGTTCAAAGTCCCTGGTTGCAAAAGCTTTTCGTCATGGGTTCTACTGGTTGACAGCTCATGCTGATGCGGAGGATCTGGTAAAGCGATGTGATGCTTGTCAAAAGTTTTCACGCAGAGCTCATGTTTCGGCTCAAGAATTAAGGATAATTCCCATCACTTGGCCGTTTTCCACTTGGGGGCTTGACATGGTGGGACCCTTTAAGCGCTCCAAGGATAAGAAGACCCACCTGCTGGTGGCGGTTGACAAATTCACCAAGTGGGTTGAAGCAGAGCCTGTCAGCAAGTGTGATGTGGCTATGATGGTTCAATTTCTCAAAAATATCATCTTCCGCTTTGGCTTTCCACACAACATCATCACGGATAATGGCACAAACCTTTCTAAAGGTGAGATGGAAGATTTCTGTCAGAGAGAGCACATCTGGCTTGACTTAGCATCCGTGGTGCACCCCCAGACCAATGGTCAAGCAGAGAGAGCTAACCAAGAAATCTTGAAGGGTATTAAACACCGGCTTATGGTTCCTTTAAAGCGGATGCCGGGTTGTTGGGTGGAAGAATTGCCTTCTGTGTTATGGAGCATCAACACCACCCCCAACAGATCGACGGGTTACACACCTTTCTTCATGGTGTACAGGGCAGAGGCGGTCCTCCCAAGTGATATTCGTCATGATTCGCCCCGGGTTGCTAATTATGTTGAAGCAGATAATGAGCAAGCACACCAGGAGGCGCTGGACCTGTTAGATGAAAAACGGGATATGGCTTTAGCCCGTTCGGCGGTTTATCAGCAAGACCTGCGGCGTTATCACAACCGTCGGGTTAGGACAAGAACCTTTCAAGAAGGCGACTTGGTGCTCCGGCTCATCCAGGATCAGACCGACATGCACAAGTTATCCCCACCTTGGGAAGGGCCCTTTGTGGTCAGCAAAAATCTGCACAACGGATCATACTACCTCATTGACGTTCGAGACAACTCACTCAGCTCCGAGGAGGAGACCCGACGGCCGTGGAACATAGCTCTCCTACGGCCTTACTACACTTGAGCCATAGGCTTTTCTTATGTACATATTTCGACAATGTATATATTATGATCAATAAAATAAACCATCATACTTACTATAAGCAGGGCCTCTGCTGTTTTTTCTCAAATATCCTTTGAGTTACATGGGGGCTTCAGCTGACAAAGCGGAGTACTGCCTATTAAACCGGCTATCATGCCACAATACAGCTTGGGAGCTTCACACCCAAGGGGCCAAAGAGAGTCTGGATGCTATGCACAACTCAAACATAGGCACCCAATGAGCACAGCTCATCACATTACTTGGGGGCTCTTTGTGTAAAGTAACAAAGAGTTTGAAAGGACCCTTGTAGCTGGGTATCGACCCACGGCTTGGAAGCCTGGTATATTTACCTAAAACCCCGGGTTAACCTGCTTTCATCAAGTAAGCCACTCCTATCCAGGTAATCCTGGCATGACCCTCCGAATGTTTGAGAGTTACTCTCATTGAGACCCTGAACTTGTCAAAGTTAAAACGGTGATTGGTTAGTTGGAGGCCCATCTTAAAAGGCTTTGTCAAATGGTTTAACTCAGCAGCCTGGCAGCCCATGAAAAGCCTCGAATTTGGGCCTGGCAGCCCTCAAAAAGCCTCGACTATACGGTTTTATTTGCGTTTGTCACTATTTTCTTTTGACGAATTCTATGTTAAACCGGTATCTTTCATCTGGTATGGCTTTTCAGTCATCTTATTAGCCCGGTGTTTCTTAAACCGGCTTGATTTTCAACTACAAGTTGACAAACCTTATTATCAAACCGGAGTTTGTTAAACCAGCCTGGCTTTGACTACTTGTCGCCAGTTTTGGTCATCTGGTGTTCATCGTAACCCGGCATGACTTATTATACGCCATCAGTACATGGTGGAGTTATACAAAATTCAAGATTTGGGTCTTCACCCTTATTACAATCAAAGTTGGTAAACCAACTAAAGTGATATCACATCACAGGTATGAGTTATTTCATATTTCTTAAGGTTTGATTATCAATCAGGCTTTATCTTGGGTATTATGACCCGTCCAGCGGTAAACCGCCAGGACAAACTTTCTCTATGCAGGCTTCGGAGTCGCATTATCAAAGCATAAAAAAACATTGCATGTATTATGGCGGTTCAACACAGGTCGTGCATCAGCACAACAAATCAAAGAGTTTTAACTAGCCTATTACAAGGCACTTTGAGGCCCAAAAAGCTGATTGTTCTTGCACAACAAAAGATTGTCACAGAAACACAAATGCCGGATTAAGACTCATTGCCAGGACGACGTGAAGTGGAAGGATCTTCAGGCGCCGGTTCAACCTCCTCCTCTCCACCCAGAGGCTAGATGCCAAGGGTGGTCCAGTCAATCCGGGTTAGAGCCTGAAAGACAACTTCTTCACTTATCAGATCGGACGGGTCAACATCAGGGGCATAAGTGTGCTTACAGATTGGTGGGATAAGGTTTTGCACTTCTGTCACAGTTGTATCCACCCGCTGATTCTTTCATCATAAAAAGACCGATGAACCGTCAGGTTAGCCTCTGCAGCAAGTTGACTGGATAGCAGGCGCATCTCCTTTGTTAGAGCTTTGAGTGTGTCATTGTCAAATGCTGATCCGTCTGACTGTTCATCTGGAAACCCCTTGGCGATGTCAACGGGATCTAAGTCAGATATCCATGCTTTGGCCCGAGTCAGTGTCAGCAAAGCGCCAGCCAGCGGATCGCTTCACCTCCTCTATCTGAGCCGGTGTCATGGATAATCTTGTTAATTTGTCCTTGATCAATGTTGGCTTCGGTCTATTGTATGAAGCTGCAGAGATGACTCGCTAAGCACCGGTATACAGTTGCTCAATCAACATATAGGCTGCTTTTAGCTTCATCTGCATGTTTGTCCCAAGATGAGTAATGCGATTGCCTACGGCGGTTTAAGAAAATTCAAGTTAAACCGGCGGAGTTGATAGTACTACAGAGAAGGTGTTATAAGGTACTTACCAAACACGGCCGCCGTCATGGAATCCACTTGATGCTTCAGATCCGTCAGTTCTTCTTCTACCGGTTTAAGGGCTGCTTCAGCATCTTCTGCCCACTTTAATAAAACAGCCTTTTCAATCTCCCAGTTGGTGCGTTCAGTTTTGAAGCCCTCTTTAAGTTGTTCCATGTCTGCCAAGGCACCCTTGAGCTTTTCTTTGGCTTTAGAGGTTTCTTCTTGCTGTACCTTAAGGATTTCTTGAAGATCGGCGGTTTGGGACTCTTTGGTCTTCATGTCAGCCTGCAAAGTCAGATGATACAACAGTAACAGATCTCTTAAAGTCCCAAGCACATATTCAATTAAACACTTGGCACTTGGGGGCTAATGTGGATTGCTTTTTAAAGTGAATATTTTTCAAAGTCCCAAGGCTCAATCTAGGTATTAAGCTTGGCACTTGGGGGCTAATGCACATTTGATCAGTCACAAGGAAAGGCAATTAAACAAGGACAAGACAGTCCCGGTTTGTCTTCAAAAAGACAAACCGGCCCTTGGGGGCTACTACGTTGGAGTTCTTTATATCAAAGTCCCGGTTTATCTTCAGGAGATAAACCGGTCCTTGGGGGCTACAATGGAGATCTAGGATTATAGGAAAGTGAACTTACCAGGGCCACCCAGCGGCGGAGGAACATGACAGGGTTTTCTGGTGCGAACATGGTGATGCTGCGGCCTTGGTCGGTGCAGATTCGAAGGTCGACAGCGGCGGCGGCGCTGAGGTCCTTCGGGTCACCAGGAGGAAGATGAGAAGAAAGGGGAGAAAAATGAAAAGGCCTGTCGGGCTTATTTGTAATAAGGCAGAAGATAAGTGACAGGCGCGAGAATCGAGGGTCCAAAGTGGCAAGGGGCGCAGCTGTCGCCTCGATTTCCGGGATGACATTTAATGAAGGGAATCTTTTTATTTGTTTTTTTACAGAGATGACGTCATGATGATCCATTGATGTGTCCAGAGGATGATGTCACGGCAGTTTAACAAGGTTTATACAGGAAAAACATCATGGCGGTTTAAGAGAAATGAAGGAAGATGTTCACAGGATTTTTCTAAGTACTAAAGATTGACATGAACAGGTTCAAATCAATCTGGGGCCTAATGTTGGGGATATAACTACTGAGTGTAAACCGCCCAGGAGGGGCCGGTTCACGCTCAACTATACTCAAGCCCATGAAGACTCAGATGATGGCGCTTTACTATGAAGCTTAGAGGCCCGGAGCCCGAAGGCGGACTAGGGCCCATAAAGGTAAACCGCCATAGTCATGTAACTTGTATTGTAAGATAAGGAAAGGAGAGTTCGAGCCGAATACTTATATGAGTCGGCCTCTAGACTCTGTAAACCGGCCAGGCATCAACCCGTGTATATAAGGGGACGACCCGGCGGCGGTTCAGGGACAACAAACAACAACTCGATAGCCAGGCATAGCTTGCTTAGCTCCCTGGTTAGCGAGACCCCAATAATCCCATCAGAACTAGACGTAGGCCTTTACCTTCATCGAAGGGGCCGAACTAGTATAAAAACCCTCGTGTCCTTTGTCTGGTTTAACCCCTTTAAGCTAACCCGTTGCGATGGCTCCATGACTAAGTCCTTCTATGAGGACATCTGATGTGATATTTCCACGACAGCGGAGCAGGGGAAATCCTCCCCCTCGTTGCCGGCAGGGCGGGGCCTCAGCGGAGCCGGCGATGTCCTCTACCTCGTTGTTGGCGAGGCAGGGTCTCGACGGAGGAGGGCCTCGTCGAAGACGTCGAAGTCCTCCGCCTAGGTGCCGGCGCGTCGGGGCCTCGACGGAGCCGGCAATGTCCTCTGCCTTGTTGGTGGGACGGGGCCTCGCCGAAGCTGGCAAAGTCCTCCGCCTCGGTGCCGGTGGGACGGGGCCTCGGCGGAGCCGGCATTGTCCTCCACCTCGTCGTCGGTCTCGTGAAACAGCACCTCGCTCTCTTCATCGTCCTCTTTGTAGGTGGCCGCAACCTCCGCCACCCATATGCGGTACCGCCAACGCATGAGGCGGCTCTCACGGGTGGAGCAGTATGACTCAAGCAACGCCTCCTGCTTCGCCCGCTCCACGGTGATCTGCTCCTCCGCCTGCAGGTGCTCCTAGAGGAGATGGTGGTTGTAGGCGGCTTCATCCTGTGCCTCCCGGAACTGCTCCTCACGCTTGTGCCTCACCGTGTCCATGTATTGGGCACGGGCCTCGCCGATGGTCATGGTGCAATGCACCAGCGAGGATGGCGCGGATGAGGAGGTTGGCGCCGGATCATCGACTACCACATTCTCCATTGGGACGTCGTCGTCCTCCGGTTGCCTGCCAGCCAGCCAGTCGGCAGCAATGGCTTCCATATCCTTCTGGTCCATCGTCCGCCCATCCCGAAGAGCGCTGGAGTGCTAGGAGGCCATGGTGAGCAGTAGTGGTGTGGACAGGGGAAAGGGAACGGAGGCGGATGACTGTGGCTATGGCCGGCGCAACAGTTTATATAGCAATGGTGCGCTGCAGAGGGATGGACGGGTGGCGCCGAAGTAGCACCTCGGCAATAGCGTATCATTAATGTGGGCGACAGACGGACGGTCATATGGAACTTTTGTCATTTGAACGCGGAGCAATCGCCTCTACCGGGAAGCAACGCTGGTGGCATTTACCGTTTATGGAGGAAAGCGCACGCGGGCGAGGGAGGCGGTCTGGATGGGCCAGGGCGGTTAGACTCGTGCTTGGCAGAGGTCGAGGCGTCCAGCAGCCGGACATGCTGGCTTGCGAGTGAGTTCGCCCAGCTGAGCGACGACAATTAGACAATGGATGTGGCTTCCGACCAGGAGTCAGCGGCACTGCCCAAGCCGGTTCATGCCGTGTTCACCATAGAGCAGGTGCGGCCGCACTTTGATGCCTAATGGCGGAAGAGCTACCAGCACAGGAGGACCTATGTTGCAACCTCCGTCTCCTCAACGAGCACCGGCTCGCGGAAGGACGAATCACTGGCAAACATGCGAATGACAATGCCATCGCAGACATGCGTCCCTATGATCCTGGCTTCCTGAATGAGGAGCAGGTGCTGTAGCAGACCATCCGTAGGGCCTTCTAGGCCCTCTCCATTGTCCTTCGAGTTGTTGCACTCGCTATGGCACCGTCGCCTCGCATTGTCAACATGGTCAACGAACAAGAGGTATCAAGAGATGACTTTAATTGGAGAGGATGACAGTGGATCCCACTAGGGCCATAGCCACATGTACGCAAGTGCCTCCTTATTAGTATATACAACTATACATTTTTTGCTTCCTCCTGGTTTCCTGACATCACGGTCCCACACCATTGTCAACCTATATAGTCAATAAAGGAGAGAATTGCACAAGGAGTGGCCGACAGCTAGGACCCAGCAGCTCGAGCGGTATTTCTGTTTTTGAGGTGTGAGCAGAGTTTTTTTGGAGCGATGTTTTTATTGTTGTTTAGAGGAGCAGGGTATCAACTGGGTGGGTTGTGGCCTGTCTAGCCCAAGCTATTATTTTATGGCGACCAAATATCCAGCCAAGATATTAATATTTAAATGTGAAAATGGCTAGTTCAACTATTCTTTTTTTTCGGAATACCCAACCCAGGTCAACTTGTTATTCTCTGGGCCGCATTAGACTTGCCAAGAAAATGGGCTTTAAGAAATAATAACTGGGTTGTAATTAAAAAATTGGCTTTAAATATAAAAAAGCACCGAACATGTACATTTTTTATTCTTCTCAAAAAAGATAATTTTTTAAATTTCAATACTTGTTGCGCGTGAAAATTTTCGTTGGATTTTTACCTAATATTAATTTATTTTGAAATTTTATTTAACCTAACTCTAAGATTCAGGTTAAAAAATATTTTGGATCCCATTAAAATATTGGAAATTTTGTTGATTTTTTTGAGTGGTTGGCTGAAATTATTAACAAAGTCCTGGCTAGAAAATGGGTTGTAATTTTAACAAACAATAAATGGGTTGAGTAAATTCCATTATAATAAAAAATACAAATCACAAAGGGGCTATATTATCTCTGCCACAGATGTGATGGTCACTTATGGGCCTACTAAGTTGACGCGTATGGAAGGCTTTGTCAACTTATAGTCAATGCACATCCCTAAAAAAAGTTATAGTCAACACACGATTCTGTTAGCAGTGGTTGTAGAATGTCCATCTAATGGCTGCGGTGCTTCTTCATTCTCGGATATTCATGCTTCAGCTGCCCAAACCACCGCCGGCGGTACCGCCTACTACCGCCTCCCGTGGCCGGCAGTGTTGCTTGTTCAACCTCTATTCTTGCTCTAGTCTTCCGTGGGCGGCAGTGTTACGCCTCACACCCGAACCAGTCAAGTTTCCCACTCCTGTCCATCTGCGGCTCCACTGCCGCGTCTTCCCCATCTCTGGGTCGTTCCAGTCTGGGACCTCGCCGTCGTCCACCGGCCTTGGTGCACTCGGCATGGTGTGGTCAACATGGTCAACAAACGAGAGTCATCGGAAGATGACTATATGTGAGAGGCTGACAGTGCGGACGCACCATGCCCATGGCTGCATGCATGCAACTGCATCCTTTTTACCCTGAAAAATAATGTTTTCTCCCCCTGACAGCTGGGACCCACCAGCTACATCTGCGCAAGCAAGGAAGTGTGTCCTTATTACGGGCAAAAAAATGATTCCCCCTGACAGCTGGGACCCAGCAGCTATATCTTTGCACGCAAGCAAGTGCGTCCTTATCCTCCCTGACAGTAGGGACCCACCCGATCGAAGCATACATAGCGTTGTCTGTCTTGTCACGAATGTGTATGCACATACTGGTCGATGGTCGCTCTACAATGATGAACTGTGGCCGAGTAAGTAGCTGCATATGTCATAGTAGAGCCCCCCACATAGCAGTTCAGGATGTCCCGTCTAAACCGTATACACGAACATACAGCCACATGCGAATAAATACGGCCACATACGTACATATTAGCAGGGTCTGGAAACGCATACTCGCGCATATGGACGGCCATGGCTCGTGTACATGGAGAGGCAATGGACGACAGCAACATTGTCCTGTTCATCTTCAGCTAACCGGCTAGGTCGGAATGGAGGAAATAGCGTCGTGTTCGCCGGGAGCCAAGTGACTGGGTCGGAATGCCTCTTGTTCATCGGGAGGCAACATACTGGGTCGGAATGGGTTGTATTCAATGGGAGCCAACTAGCTTGGACGGAACAACCAGAACGAGGTTTGGCATACTACAAAACAAAGGAAAAGGGCCTTGTCTTCGACCGCGTACGGTCGAAACAGGGGTCCTGTTCATCAAGAAGGGTCTGGCGTACCGCAAAACAGAGGAAACATACTTGTGTTCAAGCTTCTACAATCGAAACGGGGTGCTGTTGATCGGGAGGGGTGTGGCGTACCGCAAAACAGAGGAAACCGACTTCTCTTCGACCTCCTACGGTTGAAACGGGGGTCCTCTTCATCGGGAGGGGTGTGGCGTACTGGAAAATGGGACTCCGTGGGCTACTGTTCATCCACTGTCTACTGCCTCGCTCCAGCCTCGACGGGCCACTGTTCATCCACCGTCGACCTCCTCCAGCCTCTGCTACCTCTTGAGCATGCGTTGGTTTTTCCCTTGAAGAGGAAAGGGTGATGCAGCGAAGTAGCGTAAGTATTTCCCTCAGTTTTTTAGAACCAAGGTATCAATCCAGTAGTAGGCTCCTAAAAAGTCCCACGCACCTACACAAACAAACAAGAACATCGCAACCAACGTCTTAAAGGGGTTGTCAATCCCTTCACGGTAACTTGCAAAAGTGAGACCTGATAGAGATTATAAGATAAGATAAATATTTTTGGTATTTTTATGATATAGATTGGAAAATAAAAAATGAAAGTAAAATTAGATGGAAAACTTGTATGATAAAAGGTAGACCCGGGGGCCATAGGTTTCACTAGTGGCTTCTCTCAAGATAGCATAAGTATTACGGTGGGTGTACAAATTATTGTCGAGCAATTGATAGAAAAGTGCATAATTATGAGAATATCTAGGCATGATCATGTATATAGGCATCACGTCCACAACAAGTAGACCGAAACAATTATGTATCTACTACTATTACTCCATACATCGACCGACTCCTGCCTGCATCTAGAGTATTAAGTTCATGAAGAACAGAGTAACGCGTTAAGCAAGATGACATGATGTAGAGGGATAAACTCATGCAATATGATATAAACCCAATCTTTTTATCCTTGATGGCAACAATACAATACGTGCCTTGCTGCCCCTGCAGTCACTGGGAAAGGACACCGCAAGATCGAACCCAAAGCTAAACACTTCTCCCATTGCAAGAAAGATCAATCTAGTAGGCCAAACCAAACTGATAATTCAAAGAGACTTGCAAAGATAACCAATCATACATAAAAGAATTCAGAGGAGATTTAAATATTTCTCATAGATAAACTTGATCATAAACCCACAATTCATCGGATCTCGACAAACACACCGCTAAAAGAGTTACATCGAATAGATCTCCAAGAAGAGGAAGGAGAACTTTGTATTGAGATTCAAAGAGAGAGAATAAGCCATCTAGCTAATAACTATGAACCCGAAGGTCTGTGGTAAACTACTCACAACTCATCGGAGAGGCCTTGGAGATGATGTAGAGGCCCTCCATGGTCGATTCCCCCTCCGGCGGAGCATCGACGAAGGCTCCAAGATGGGATCTCGCGGATACAGAAGGTTGCGGCGATGGAAATAGTTTTTGGTGGTGCTCCTGGATGGTTTCGGGGTATGTAGATATATATAGGAGGAAGAAGTACGTCGGTGGATGCTCGAGGGGCCCACGAGGGTGGGGGCGCGCCCACCCCCTTAGGGCTCACTGGGCACCCTCGTGGCTGCCTCGTTCGCTTCTTGACGTCGACCCCAAGTCTCCTGGATTGCGTTTGTTCCAAAAAGATCGGTCCCGAAGGTTTCATTCCGTTTGGACTCTGTTTGATATTCCTTTACTTCGAAACACTGAAATAGAAAAAGAAACAGCAATTCAGGCTGGGCCTCCAGTTAGTAGGTTAGTCCCAAAAATGATATAAAAGTGTAGAGTAAAGCCCATAAACATCCTAAACGGGTAATATAATAGCATGGAACAATCAAAAATTATAGATACGTTGGAGACGTATCATCCTCCACCTGCGACTGTTCATCCACGACGTCTCCCTCCTGCCTCCACCAGCATTGTTCATCCACGGGCTCCTGTTCATCCAGTATCCACCGGCTACTGTTCAACCACCCCTCCATGGGCTATTGTTCATCCAGCCCTCCACCGGCTATTATTGAACCATCCCTCCATGGGGTCCTATTCATCCATCCCTCCATGGTGTCCTGTTCATCCAGCCCTCCACGGGGTCATGTTCATCCACCCCCAACCGGCTTGATCGGGGTCCTATTTATCCAGCGGCAACAGCCTCTACACCCCCACGGGGTCTTGTTCATCCAATCCCCACCGGGAACTGTTCATCCAACCCCCAACAACGCTCACTGTTCATCAAGAGGCAGCAGGTTCGATTGGCTTTAGTTAGTAGAAGTAGCGAAGGAATCGCTCGATCGTGTTCAGTTAACAGCAAGGGATCGATCGGGGTTCCGTAACGTAGCTAGTGCAATCTCTCGGGTTCAGTTAGAGTGCAACGCCTGGCACACACGCGCGTACATGTATGAGAGAAACATGCAAACCTCCATGAATCACTCAGCTCCGACCACCCAGTCTAACCGGGAACTCCCCGAAATTTTCCTCGCCCTCACTTCTACCATGATTTTTCCGTCATGGATGGCCAAAAGAATGTCATGCAGGTGCGTCTTAGGCCTGCCCAGGATGAAAAGCCCATTTTTTGTCAAGATTTTTTGTCATAGAAGTAGGAGCCCACCACATCTATGATGATACCAGGTTTTGTCATAATTATCGTCATAGAAGTGTCATAAGTATGACAGAAAAAATTGTTCGGCCCAAAATGTCATGGATGTGTCTTTTTTTTGTAGTGATGTCCACCTCGCCGCAAAAGCAGCCGACATGTCCCGCCGTGCGGCGGTAGCAACGCAGAGGTCCCGCCATGTTGTCGAAGCAGCACAGAGGTCTTGCTGCCCCGTTAGTGCAGCAGACTGGTCCGACCGTGTTGCAGAAGCAACAGAGATGTCCCACCGCACCGTGAATGCAGCAGAGATGTCTTCCCACGCCGTGGCGGCCTGGGAAAATGTCCCACGATGGGCGAGGACTCTTACAGGTGCATGCATGCGATCGTCCATAGCCATATGGATCAGATCTCCGGCTGGATGAGGTTGCAGGATGACATTAAAGCCTCGTTTGCACAGGCTACCAGCGTCATCCGGCAACTAAGGGAGAGCAATGAGAAGCTCCAGGGTGAGCGTGACCTACTGAGTGTGAAGATCGTCGGAAGTGCGGAGCAGTAGGAGGAGACCACTGCCTTGTTGAAGAGGACCAACGTCATCGTTGAGAAACTTCTAGACGAGAATGTCGAGCTGTGCATGAAGCACAAAACACTGATGGAGGAATCCATGGATGCTCTCAAGAAGCATCTTGAGGTCAGGAAAGATCTCATCACCACTCGCCGTGGTGACTAGTTCACATGGCCTGTAGCAACGCATCAAGAAAGTAGAGACCAGCAAGCCAGATTGTTGTCTTCCTTCTTCTTTTGCCCTTGTGTATTTCGGGCATTGCCGCATGTGGCTTTTTTTAGTTATGTTCCTAAATATGTAAGACAACTATTATCCACTATCATCGTCCTTATATTCATCATGCTTGCTATAAGTCGCAGTCGATGCTATATAGGTCCGTCAGATCTTACATCAAGATCCGTGCAAAACTTTCTTTTCAGATTTTTAGTTTTCTCTCTTAAATCTCAGTCTAGTGAGACATAGCCACACCGTGAAACAGGGGCTCAGGCGCCATTAATGCAGACATTGGGAGGGAGGTGCACGGTTGATAGAGGTCAAAGGGCTCTCCTCCCGACGAGCACACGCAAGGGTCTGATCGCACGCCTCCCGTACTCAAATAGCTACCCCGCACGCACCTCCTAGCCAATAAAAAAGGGCATGTGTGGCGGCACGTAATTGGTAAGTAGAACGCCAATGGTCTGAATAATACTTGTGTTTCCGAGTTGTAACGTGAGAACACTTGTTCCAAAATGACTTTGTTGACTGTTAATGTGTGCGCCTTCGCAAATCGGACAGAAAAATTACCACAACACGTTGGTGCCATGTCATGACACCATGCCAAGTTTCATGATTTTCAGGCAAGTTTTGGATTTACGAGAATTTTAAAACCAAGTTTCTCGATGTTTCCGGCCGAGCCAAGATGCCCAGATGCTTGAATTCCATTCCCACTTCTTCCATGGGACCTAGAAGTTCGCCCAAGTACATACACATAAATGATTTTCCAACTAACTTTTGCGCACTGGAGCATGCGCTTGTACTTCAAAGTTTAATTAAGTGCATTAAATGCCTAGAAAATGAACTAATGTATAAAAAGGCCAAACGAACCTGGGATAATTCCAAAATTTAGCACCAAACTACTATTTGGTCTAAGCTACCTGTGTAAAAAAAGCAAGGCGGGATAAGGCAGTGTATGTCCTTTCGCACATGGAGGTGACACATTCTCTCTCAGAACCATGAACCTTCTTGAGAGAAGCTCTTGTTTGTAAGAAGCTTATAGCAAAGCTTGTCCCAATATGGCAAAAAAAATTACCACAACATGTTGGTGCCATGTCATCACACCATGCCAAGTTTCATGATTTTCAGGGATGTTTTGGATTTACAGGAATTAAAAAACCAAGTTTCTCAATATTTCCAGCCATGGCACGACGTCCAGATATTTAAATTCCATTCACATTTCTTGCATGGGACCTACAAATTCACCCGAGGACACACATGTGATTTTTCAACCAACTTTGGCGCACTGGAGCATGTACTTGTATTTCAAATTTGAATTATGCACATTAAATGCCCGGAAACTCAATTAATGTATAAAAAGGCCAAATGAAACTGGAATAATTCCAATATTTTGCATGATACTTCTATTTTGTCTAATATTCTTGTGTAAAAAAATTAAGGTGGGAGAAGGCAGTGTTTGTCGTTTCGCACACGGAGGTAACAAGTTCCCTCTCGGAACCACGAGCCTTCTTGAGAGAAGCTCCAGTTTGCAAGAAGGTTATACCAAAGCTTGTCCCAGTTTGACCAAAAAAATTACCACAGCATGTTGGTACCATGTAATGACACCATGCCAAGTTTCATGATTTTCAGGCGTGTTTTGGATTTACTGGTATTAAGAAAACCAAGTTTCTCAATCTTTTCGTCTGAGCTACAATGCCCAGATGTATGATTTCATTCCCATTTATTGCACAAGACACACATGTGATTTTTCAACGAACTTTGGTGCACAAGAGCATGTGCTTGTAGTTCAAATTTGAATTATGCACATTAAATGCCCAGAAATTCATTAATGTATAAAAAAGGCCAAACGAACCCAGAATAATTCCAAAATTTAGCACGATACTTCTATTTGGTCTAATCTGCCTGTGTAAAAAAATTAAGGCGGTAGAAGGCAGGGTACGTATGTCGTTTCGCACATAGAGGTGACACGATCCCTCTCGGAACCACAAGCCTTCTTGAGAGAAGCTCCGGTTGCAAGAGGCTTATACCAAAGCTTTTCAATTCGGCCAAAAAAATTATCACAACATGTTGGTGCCATGTCATGACATCATACCAGGTTTCATGATTTTTAGGCCTGTTTTGGATTTACATGAATTAAAAAACCAAGTTTCTCAATCTTTCTGGCCGAGCCACGATGCCCAGATGTTTGAATTGCATCCCATTTCTTGCATGGGACCTAGAAATTCACCCAAGGGCACACATGTGATTTTTCAACCAACTTTGGTGCAGTAGAGCATGTGCTTGTAGTTCAAATTTGAATTATGCACATTAAATGACCAGAAATTCAATTAATGTATAATAAAGTCCAAACGAACCCGGAATAATTCCAAATTTTAGCACAACATTCATATAGTTGTATGTTGCCTCTGTAAAAAATCAAGGGGGGAAGGCAGCGTATATCATTTCGCACACAAAGGTGACACGTCCCCCCTCGGGAACCACGAGTCTTCTCGAGAGAAGCTCCGGTTTGCAAGAAGCTTATACCAAAAACTTGTCCAAATGCGGACATTTTTTTACCACAACATGTTGGTGCCATGAAATGACACCATGCCAAGTTTCATGATTTTCAGGCGAGTTTTGAATTTCCAGGAATTTAAAAACCAAGTTTCTCAATGTTCCCGTCCGAGCCACGATGCCCAGATGTTTGAATTTCATGCCCATTTCTTGCATGGGACCTATAAATTCACCTAAGGACACACACGCTATTTTTCAACAAACTTTGGTGCACTGGAGCATGTGCTTCTAGATCAAATTTGAATTATGCACATTAAATGCCTAGAAACTCAATTAATGCATAAAAATGGCAAACGAACCCAAAATAATTGAAAATTTAGACACGACACTCATGTAGTTGCATGTTCACTGTACATAAATGTTCTAGCAATTCAAACACCATCCTTTCCCACTGTAACACCATTTTGTCTTTCAAAACATAATGAAAAAATTAGGTATACCACAAACAGTTTACTAGAAAGAATCGTGTGGCATGCGATATAAAATATCATGGCGCACCATCTTGTCTAGCTTACGTAGGAAACTTCGTTGTATACAGTCCACCGACCCCGCTTGAACCACACTTGCGTGCCAGTTTCTTGTGGCACCAAGCGAAATTGTTCTGCCACCGCGGAAATATCTATCTCCCCGCCCCTTTCTCCCACCAAAAGCCACATTTCCATTGTTCCTCCTTGCTTTCCAAGTTCAAACCTTCACTACTTCTTACTGGCAGCTCAGCCTCCTCGCCGGCGACCCTTCTTGCAGCGCCGCCTCCTCGCCGGCGACCCTTCTTCTTGCAGCGCCGCCTCCTCGTCGGCGACCCTTCTTCTTGCAGCACCACCTCCTCACCGGCGACCCTTCTTCTTGGAGCGCCGCCTCCTCGCCGGCGACCCTTCTTCTTGCTGTGCGGCCTTCTCACCGTCGACCTTTCTTCTTGTTGTGCGGCCTCATCGATATGGTCATGTAATCCACACCCCGCCCACACCATCCTCCCCCTTTCCCGTCCCACATGCCCCGACCGATGGCATGACACCATCCGCCGAAATCACTGCCCCCCTCCTCCAATTAAGCGCCGCCCAAAGCCATTTTGCACGCACTATAATGTGGAGCTCAGTAGCATCTGACAATGGAGAAGCAAATCGCGGCCGCACGTGTGCACGAGGTCGCTATGGATGCCATGCGTGTTGACCACCAGATCTTGGAGGAGCACCTTGTCTTAGAGGTCACCATCGACACCGCCACACGGTTGTCTACTTTAAAATACAGTTCGTGTTGTTTTCTCGAGGCCACCGCCAGTGCCTTCTAGTGATTTGTCCTCTGTTATGTTAATATGCAATCTAATGTTTAGTTAACAGTTTGGTCCTCTGAAATGTAATGTTCATTTAACAGTTTGGTCTGAGAATTGCTACATTTCATAGTACTATTCTCAAGCATTCTTTGTTTTGGTATCTATCTTATCTTCTAGTACATGTTTCTATTCTGCAATGTCATGCTCAGTTAACTATTTTGGTTCATTTGGTTTGCTGTCCATTTAACTTTTTTGTTCAGTTCTGCAATTTGATTTTCATTTGTTGTGGGTACAATTTTGTATTGTTATGCATGTGAAATAAATGAATTTGGCTGTACTCAATACATATTCTACTGATAGTATGGCATCTCTGTTAACCTGATCAAGATCTTCCTTATGTGTGTTGCAGGGAAACAATGGGAGAAACTGCGGTTTACCATCGAGGTTTGCTCAAGCATGGTCCTTTCGCTAATAGCAAACTATTGTGCAGTTGCAGGAATCATTCTAATATTTAGGTTTCATACAATTTGGTCTTACACATGTAGGTCCTGCTATCAGAGGCTTAGACCCATTGTTCGACCCATTTTGCATATGGGGAAATGAGATGTCCATGAATATCAGTCAAGTCAAGAAACTCAGAAAGATTGTTAGGATGAAGAAAGTTGCGACGAATAACAGCAAGATCTTTGTTTGCACAATGAACAAGACATCAGTCAACTATAGGATGGTACTAACTCTTATACCTTGTTTTTACCCCTTGCACCATTTCAAAATTTATAACAACGATTTATGCATATCTTTGTTTTCAGTATATTTCAAAATAGTTCACCGATGATTACCTCTCAAACCCCCTGCATGGTCAAGAGGCAAGGAAGGTATTCATTCAACACACATAGTACAATATTGAACTCTTCCTGAAGAGGATGAAGGTTCGGCGGGCAATTATCCATAGCCACTGGCCTAAAGTTGCAAGGACATTCAACATCACTGAAGGCTCAATATTTTCTTTCCGCTTCTGCAGTTTCCCAGATGAGATTAATCTGTCTATTTACCGTGTATGATGCTACTTTCCAAATGTTTTTGATGTTGCATGTGAAACTTGGTGCTATTGTGTAATGGCCTAACTGAGTGCTGAAGCTATCTGATGTAATTCGATTATGAAATCCTAGTTGCTGTTATACGGATATGAAATATCTGGTGTGTTTTATAAGAAATATCAATTTGATTAGTACATGGATTATAAATATTAGGCTAATTACCCTGCTTATTGGGGTTTTCTATTGCAGATGGTTACTTAGTCAGCACCATGGGCGATGAACTCAAACAACCCACACGGTTTTTAGAAAGTAGGCATGTTCGATCAACTAACAATCACACACGGCTTCCGGCAGAGAACTGTTTGCGTTAGGCCACCTTGCGCAAACATTTCCTCACAAAAAACTATGTGTGATATACATACTAATGGTGTTTTTCTGGAATTCACCGTGTGGGATGTACATACGAACAGAAACAATTGGGTTCCAATGCCCCGCCAGATCGCACACGAGCTCATTTTGCCCCAGCCTATGTGCCAGGAGGGCCTATCCCAGATGGTTTCTGGGTCGTGTTGGAAGGACCCCCCTATCGCCCACACTCACTCGGCAACGGTTCCTCACGCCATCGCAGAAAGGGGTTAAAAACCGTTTGTATAGCAGGTCTCTACACCACCTCTACGATACTCGAAGTGACAAATCCTAATCTCGGTCTATGCCAACTCAACAAACACCTTCGGAGATACCTGTAGAGCATCTTTATGATCACCCAGTTATGTTGTAACGTTTGATAGCACACAAGGTATTCCTCTGGTATCTAGGAGTTGCATAATCTCGTAGTCGAAGGAATATGTATTTGACTTAAAGAAAGCAATAACAATAAACTGAACGATCATTATGCTAAGCTAGCAGATGGGTCTTGTCCATCACATCATTCTCCTAATGATGTGATCCCGTTATCAAATGACAACACATGCCAATGGTTAGGAAACCATAACCATCTTTGATCAACGAGCTAGTCTAGTAGAGGCTTACTAGGGACATTGTATTTGTTTATGTATTCACACATGTATTTAAGTTTCCGATCAATACAATTCTAGCATGAATAATAAAACTTTATCATGAATAAGGAAATATAAAATAACAACTTTATTATTGCCTCTAGGGCATATTCCCTTCATCTCCTTCTTGATCCAGCAAGAGGGGTGAAGTAGTAGATGAGTTCCGGCAGCACGACAGTGTGGTGACGGTGGTGGTGAAGAACAATCTCTGCAGGGCTTTGCCAAGCACAACAGAAACTATGATGGAGGATTAACTAGAGGGGGCGGGTTTGCCGGCACACAACTTGGTGAATCTTGATGTGTTCCAGGTGCTAGCCCTGCCCCTCTATTTATATGTTGAGCCATGGGGTCGTTTCTTGGAGAAAGAGCCTCCTCAAAGTCGGTTTAGCCCGCAAGGCAAGAGTCCTACTCGGACTCCAGGACCAGACGCCAGGGTCCTTGGTGTCTAGCCCCAGACACCAGGGTGTCTGGCCCCAGACGCAATGGCCTCCGCAAAATTCCATTTTTGCACCTTCCTAAAGCCTCGTGGGCTTTACCCCTTGGCCCAAATAAAGTGTTCTCATACCCAAACATTTCGAGAAACATCTGAAACCCCTTTCGGTGAATTCCGGAACCCTTCCGACCAAACAATATTATCCCATATATCAATTTTTACCACAGACTAATCCTGAGCTCCTCGTCATGTCCGTGATATCATCCAGGACTCCGAACAACATTCGGTCACCAACATACGTAACTCATATAATACTATATCATCAACAAACATTAAGCGTGCGGACCCTATGGGTTCACGAATGATGTAGACATGACCGAGATGCTTCTCCGGTCAATAACCAATAGCGGGACCTGGATGCCCATATCGGTTCCTACATATTCTACGAAGATCTTTTCAGTCGAACCTTCATGATAACATATGTAGTTCCCTTTGTCCGTCGGATGTTAATTGCCCGTGATTCGATCGTCGGTATCTTCATACCTCGTTACCAGTAAGTCTCTTTACTAGTTCTGTAATACATCATCTTGTAACTAACTCCTTAGTCACTTTGCTTGCAAGCTTCTTGTGATGTTGTATTACCGAGAGGGCCCAGAGATACCTCTCCATCATACGGAGTGACAAATCCCAACTCGATTCATGCCAACTCAACAGACACCTTCGGAGATACCTCGAGAGCATCTTTATGATCACCCAATTATGTTGTGATGTTTGATAGCACACAAGGTATTCCTTCGGTATCCAGGTGTTGCATGATCTCATGGTCGAAGGAATAGGTACATGACATTTAAGAAAGTACTAGCAATAAACTGAACGATCATATGCTAAGCTAATGGATGGGTCTTGTTCATCACATCATTCTCCTAATGATGTGATCCTGTTATCAATAGACAACTCATGTCTATGGTTAGGAAACCTTGACCATGTTTGGTCAACGAGCTAGTCTAGTAGAGGCTTACTAGGGAGTTAGCATTTGTTTATGTATTGACACATGTATTTAAGATTCCAGTCAATACAATTATAGCATGAATAATAAACATTTATCAAGATTAAGGAAATATAATAATAACCACTTTATTATTGCCTCTAGGGCATATTTCCAACAGTGTCCCACTAGACTAGAGTCAATAATCTAGTTAACATCGCCATGTGATTAACACCCAATGAGTTCTAAGGTGTGATCATATTTTGCTGTGAGAGAGGTTTTAGTCAACAAGTCTGCAACATTCAGATCCGTGCGTATTTCGCAAATATCTATGCCTACAATGCTCTAGCATGGAGCTACTCTAACTAATTGCTCACACGTTTAAAATATATCCAGATTGAGACTCGGAGTCGTTCGGATTGGTGTTAAAGCTTGCATCAATGTAACCCTTTATGATGAAATCTTTATCACCTCCATAACTGAGAAACATTTCCTTGGTCCTCTTAAGTACCTAAGGATAATTCTGAACGTTGTCCAGTGATTCACTCCTGGATCACTATTGTACCCCCTTGTGAAGTTTTCAAGTTTTGGGTAAGGATTTGATGGATTATGGAATAAGGAGTGGCAAGAGAATAAGCTTGGGGATGCCCAAGGCACCCCAAGGTAATATTCAAGGACAACCAAAGGCCTAAGCTTGGGGATGCCCCGGAAGGCATCCCCTCTTTCATCTTTGTCTATCGGTAACTTTACTTGAGGCTATATTTTTATTCACCACATGATATGTGTTTTGCTTGGAGTGTCTTGTATGATTTGAGTCTTTGCCTTTTAGTTTCCCACAATCATCCTTTCTATACACACCTTTTGAGAGAGACACGCATGAATTGTGATCTATTAGAATACTCTATCTATGTGCTTCACTTATATCTTTTGAGCTAGGCAATATTGCTCAAGTGCTTCACTTATATCATTTTAGAGTATGGCGGTGGCTTTATTTTATAGAAATTGATGAACTCTCATGCTTCACTTATATTATTCTGAGAGTCTTTTATAATAGCATGGTAATTTGCTTTGGTTATGAATTTAGTCCTAATATGATAGGCATCCAAGAGGGATATAATAAAAACTTTCATATAAAGTGCATTGAATACTATGAGAAGTTTGATTCTTTATGATTGTTTGGAGATATGAAGATGGTGATATTAGAGTCATGCTAGTGGAGTAATTGTGAATTTGAGAAATACTTGTGTTGAGGTTTGTGAGTCACGTAGCATGAACGTATGGTGAACTGTTATGTAATGAAGTTGGAGCATGAAGTATTTATTGATTGTCTTCCTTATTTGTGGCGGTCGGGGAAATCTATCCCCCTAGGAGCATGCGCGTAGTACTTTGATTTGATGACTAATGGATTTTTGCAATAAGTATGTGAGTTCTTTTTGACTAATGTTGAGTCCATGGATTATACACACCCTCACCCTTACACCATTGCTAGCCTCTCTTGTGTCGCGCAACTTTCACTGGTACCATACACCCACCATATACCTCCCTTGAAAGAGCCACCATACCTACCTATTATGGCATTTCCATAGCCATTCCGAGATATATTGCCATGCAACGTTCCACTGTTTTGTTTATTATGACACGCTTCATCATTGTCATATTGCTTTGCATGTTCATGTAGTTGACATTGTATTTGTGGCAAAGCCACCTTTCATAATTCTTTCATACGTGTCACTCTTGATTCATTGCACATCCCGTTACACCACCGGAGGCATTCACATAGAGTCATATTTTGTTCTAAGCATTGAGTTGTAATTCTTCGAGTTGTAAGTAAATAAAAGTGTGATGATCATCATCATTAGAGCATTATCTCATGTGAGGAAATAAAACAAAGAAAAAAAAGGAGGACAAAGAAGGCAAAATAAAAAATAGGCCAAAGAAGCCAAGGAAAAAAAAGAAAAAAGAAGAAGAAAGAAACAAAAAGAAAAAAGAGAGAAAAAGAGAAAAGTGACAATGCTACTATCCTTTTTCCACACTTGTGCTTCAAAGTAGCACCATGATCTTCATGATAGAGAGTCTCTTATTTTGTCACTTTCATATACTAGTGGGAATTTTTCATTATAGAACTTGGCTTGTATATTCTTTTTCCACACTTTTGCTCCAAATTAGCACCATGTTCTCCTTAATGTGTTACTCTGTTCTTCATGAACTTAATACTCTAGATGTAGGCAGGAGTCGGTCGATGTGTGGAGTAATAGTAGTAGAATCGTTTCGGTCTACTTGACACGGACGTGATGCCTATGTTCAGGATCATTGCCTTTGATATCATCATAATTATGTGCTCTTCTATCAATTGCTCGGCAGTAATTTGTTCACCCACCATATTATTTGTTATCTTGAGAGAAGCCCCTAGTGAAACCTATGGCCCCCGGGTCTCTTTTCCATCCTACAAGTTCTGTTTTCCATCATACTAGTTTCCGATCTACTATTTTGCAATTTTTTACTTTCCGATCTATAAACCAAAAATACAAAAAATATTTACTTTACTGTTTATCTATCTTTATCAGATCTCACTTCTGCAAGTAACCGTGAAGGAATTGACAACCCCTTTATCGCGTTGGGTGCAAGTTTGTTTATTGTTTGTGCAGGTATTCGGTGACTTGTGTGTTGTCTCCTACAAGATTGATACCTTGGTTCTCAAACTGAGGGAAATACTTACTCTACTTTGCTGCATCACCCTTTCCTCTTCAAGGGAAAAACCAACGCAAGCTCAAGAGGTAGCAGGAAGAATTTCTGGCATCATTGTCGGGGAGATCTACACCAAGTCAAGACATACCAAGTAACCATCATAAACTCTCATATCTTGCATTACATTATTCGCCATTCGCCTCTCATTTTCCTCTGCCCCACTTCTAAAATGATTTTCATTTTTTTGCCTTTTCTTTGCCCTTCTTCCGTTTGATCTTTTGTTTGCTTGTGTTACCATGTGCCTTCTTTTTTCTTGCATCTTCACTTGCTAAAAGTTTATCGATCCTCATCCACTTGCTAATCTTTTTAAGAGATCCAATTATGATGAACCAAATGCTAGTGATTTTTGTGCACTAGATTATCTTTATGAAGTTTTGCTTGAAATTCGTGAATCTAAAAATTGTGATGAATTGCTTTATGCAGTGATTCACGATAGATCTTTGAATAAGAAGCATGATTGCAATGATGTTATTATAAATTCTATTAATGTCAATTGTGCTAATAATATGCAAAATCCCAAGCTTGGGGATGCTAGTTTTGCTATGTCTACTACTTGTTGCAATGGTCATGATTGGGGTGATTCTTCTTAGGATCTTGAAATTTTATTTAAGCCCCATAATGAATATGAGATTGATAATAATGTTTGAAACAATATTGAAAGTGGGTATGGAAGAGTGTAAACTTTAGGTCCCGCATATTTGGATAGTGTTCAATCTTATGATTTTTTTGATAAAAGTGGGTTTGGAGAGGTCATGACTTTAGTTAATGTTAAGCCCACTAGTTTGGAAGAGTGCCAACTTTGCATGCATGTGGATCGTGTTGAGAATATGCTATGTGATTTCTATATTGTTGAATTTTCTTATGATACTGCATGTAATTATTATGAGAAAGGAAAATATGGTTAGAAATTTTCATGTTACTACATTACCTCTCTTCGTGTTGAGATTGCTATCGTTTCTTTCTTCTTCCTTGCATATGCTAGTTCTTGCTTGCCTTGATAAATTGTTTGCTTATAAAATGCCTAAGGATACGAAGTATGTTAGACTTAGATTTTTTTTGTCACATGTTTTATGATGTTCTCTTTGTCCTTCAATTCTTATCTTTCATGTGGGCATCATCGAAATCTCAATGCCTAGCTAAAAAGGCTTTAAAGAAAAGCGCTTGTTGGGAAATAACCCAATACTTTTTATTCCTATTTAGTAATAAATAATTCATCTAGCCTCTGTTTAGATGTGGTTTTATGTTTTAATCAGTGTTTGTGCCAAGTTAAACCTTTATGATAGCTTATGGTGATAGTTGTGTTGATCCTGCTAAAAAACAGAATTTTTTGCATGCTAGTAAATAATTTCCAGGATTTTATTGAAACATGCTTTTGATCTGATTCTTTTTTGCTTTATATTTGTGCACAAATTTCTTAGGTTGTCCTATTTTTTTTAGAATTTTGGGAGTTACAAAAGTATTCGAGAGTTACAGATTGCTACAGACTGTTCTATTTTTGATAGATTCTGTTTTGTATGTGTTGTTTGCTTATTTTGATGAATCTATGGGTAGTATCGGGGGTATGAACCATGGAAAACTTGGAATAAAGTAGATATTACACCAATATAAATAAAGAGTGAGTTTGCAATAGTACCTTAAAGTGGTGATTTATTTTCTTATACTAACGGAGCTTATGAGATTTCTGTTGAGTTTTGTGTTGTGAAGTTTTCAAGTTTTAAGTAAGGATTTGATGGACTATGGAATAAGGAGTGGCAAGAGCCTAAGCTTGGGGATGCCCAAGGCACCCGAATGTAATATTCAAGGACAACCAAAAGCCTATGCTTGGGGATGCCCCGGAAGGCATCCCCTCTTTCGTCTTCGTTTCTCGGTAATTTTACTTGAGGCTATATTTTTATTCACCACATGATATGTGTTTTGCTTGGAGCGTCTTGTATGATTTGAGTCATTGCTTTTTAGTTTGCCACAATCATCGTTGTGGTACACACCTTTTGAGAGAGACATGTATGAATCGTGATTTATTACAATACTCTATGTGCTTCACCTATATCTTTTAAGCTAGGCAATATTGCTCTAGTGCTTCACTTATATATTTTGAAAGCATGATTGTGGCTTTATTTTATAGAAATTGATGAACTCTCATGCTTCAATTTTATTATTTTGAGAGTCTTTTAGAACAGCATGGTAATTTGCTTTGGCTATGAATTTAGTCCTAGTATGATAGGCATCCAAGAGGGATATAATAAAAGCTTTCATATAAAGTGCATTGAATACTATGAGAAGTTTGATTCTTTATGATTGTTTGACATATGAAGATGGTGATATTATAGTCATGCTAGTGGAGTAATTGTGAATTTGAGAAATACTTGTGTTGAGGTTTGTGAGTCCCGTAGCATGCACATATGGTGAACTGTTATGTAACAAAGTTGGAGCATGAAGTATTTATTGATTGTCTTCCTTATGTGTGGCGGTCGGGGACGAGCGATGGTCTTTTCCTACAAATCTATCCCCCTAGTAGCATGCGTGTAGTAGTTTGTTTCGATGACTAATAGATTTTTGCAATAAGTATGTGAGTTCTTTTTGACTAACGTTGAGTCCATGGATTATACGCACCCTCACTCTTCCACCATTGCTAGCCTCTATTGTGCCACGCAACTTTCGCCGGTACCATACACCCACCATATACCTTCCTCAAAACATCCACCATACCTACTGAAAGATCGTGGATGTCGCCTAGAGGGGGGTGAATAGGCACTTCTAAAATAATTACGGTATAGGCTTGAACAAATGCGGAATAAACCTAATGGTTAATTTGTCAAGCACAAAACCTACAACTACTAGCACTACAAAAAAAAGACACATCCATGACATTTTGGGCCGAATGAATTTTTTTATGTCATACTTATGACAGTTCTATGACGATAATTGTGACAAAACCCGGTATTATCATAGATGTGGTGGGCTCCTACTTCTACAAAAAATCATGACAGAAAATGGGTTTTTCATCTTGGGCGGGCTGCAGACGCAACTGCATGACATTCTTTGGGCCATCCATGACAGAAAAAACCGTGGTAGAAGCGAGGGCGAGGAAAATTTCAGGGAGTTCCCGGTTACGGTGGGTGGTCGGGGAGCGAGCGATGCGCGTTTCTCTCGTACTCGTACGCACGTGGGTGCGAGGCGTTGGGCTCTATATTAGCGAGGCGTTGCCTAACTGAACCCGAGTGATTGCACTGCAGGCTACGCATTACTTAACCCGAGCGATCGATCAATGGCTATTAACTGAACCCGATCGAGCGATTCCTTCGCTACTGCTGCTAACTGAAGCTGATCGATGTTGCCTCTGGATGAACAGTGAGCATTGCACGCGCGCGGGGGGGGGGGGGGGGGGGTTGGATGAATAGTGAGCATTGGGTGTGGATGAACATGACCCCGTGGTGTTGCCTCTGGATGAACAGGACCCCGATCGATCGAGCCGGTTTGGGGCTGGATGAATAGGACCCCGATCGATCGAGCCGGTTTGGGGCTGGATGAACAGGACCCCGTGGAGGGCTGGATGAACAGGACAACCCCGTGGAGGGCTGGATGAATGGTAGATGGTGGAGGGGTGGATGAACAATATCCCGTGGAGGGGTGGTTGAACAATAGCCCGTGAAGGGGTGGTTGAACAGGAGGCCGTGGAGAGGGGTGGTTGAACAGTAGCAGGTGGAGTAGCACGCGGTGGAGGCTGGATGAACAGGAGCCCGTGGATGAACAGTCGCAGGTGGAGGCTGGAGGAGGTCGACGGTGGATGAACAGTAGCCCGTGGAGGCTGCAGGAGGTCGACGGTGGAGATGAACTGTATCCCGTGGTGTCCCGTTTTGCGGTACGCCACACCCCTCCCGATGAACAGGACCCCCGTTTCGGCCGTAGAGCTCCAACACAAGTCCATTTTGTCCGTTTTGTGGTACGCCACACCCCTCCCAATGAACAGGACCCCTGTTTCGACCGTAGCACTCCAACACAAGTTCGTTTCGTCCGTTTTGTGGTACGCCACACCCCTCCTGTTCAACATGACCCTGTTTCGACCATAGGAGGTCCAACACAAGTTTGTTTCCTTCGTTTTGCAGTACGCTAGACCCCTCCCAATGAACAAGATCCCATTTTGAACGTGGCCGGTCGAACACAAGGTTGTTTCCTCCGTTCTGCGGTATGCAAGGCCTCATTTCCATCGGCTGTTCTGTCCAAGCCGGTTGGCTCCCACGCATTCCGCTGCCTCCCGATGAACACGACACATTCCCTTGCCTCCCGATGAACACGAGCATTCCGTTGCCTCCCCATGAACACGAAGACGACGTTGTTTCTCTGTTCCGATCAAGCCATGTACACGAGCCCTGGCCGTACGTATGCACGAGTAGGTGTTCGAGACCCCACCCATATGTACGTACGTGGTCGTATTTTCTTTCTTGCACACTGGCCACTGTACATACGTGTACATGCTACGTGCGTGCCTCTACTACAACATGTGCGCACCTCTACATCGACCAATATGTAAGTACACGTTCGCGACCAGAATGACAACGCTACGTATGCTTCGACCAGGTGGGTCCCGATTGTCACGCACTTCCTTGCGTGTGAAGATGTAGATGTTGGGTCCCAGCAGTCAGGGGGGCGAATCGTTTTTTTTGCCCGGACGCACTTCCTTGCGTGTGAAGATGTAGCTGGTGGGTCCCAGCAGTCAGGGAAACATTTTTTTGCGAAATACGGTGGCCCGTCCGGTGGGTCCGAGCTGTCAGGTGGAGGAATAATTATTTTGCACGTAATAAGGAGGCACTTCCTAGCGGCCGCCATGGACCCAGCTGTCAGCCTCTACACATACAGTACTCTTCCGATGGAAGTCGTTCCTTGACCATGTTGACCATGCCGCGCAGAGAGCACCGGGGTGGTGGACGACAATGAGGCCTAGGAAGGGGACGCGGCAGTGGAATCCCGCGCGGAGAGGAGTACGAGGGTTCACTAGTTCGGCTGCGGTGTGAGGCTTCTAATGACTCTCGTTTGTTGTCCACATTGACCACACCGTGCCGAGCGCACCAAGGCCGGTGGACAATGGAGAGGCCCCAAACTGGAACGACCCGGAGATAGGGAAGACGCGACAGTGGAATCGCAGATGGAGAGGAGTGGGAAACTTGACTGGTTCGGGTGCGCGACAACAATACCACGCATGGGAGACAAGAGAAAGAACAGAGGTTGAAGAAGAAGCACGGCTATTGGATTAACATCCAACGGTCCAGCTGCTAGAATCATTTGTTGATTAAGTTGACAAAGCCCTGCGTACACGTCTGCTTAGTAGGCCCACAAGTCAGCCATCAAATCTGTCGGGTCCGAGCTGTCATCGGGAGGAATAGTTTTTTTCGCATAATAAGGAGGCACTTCCTTCCGTGCGAAGATACAGCCGGTGGGTCCTAGCTGTCAGTGGAAGGAAATAGCTTAATCAGGAGGAACTTTTCTTGCGTACGACCATGGACCTCGTGGGTCCCAGCCGTCAGGCTCTCACGTACAGTCCTCTTCCGATGACTCTCGTTTGTTGACCATGCCGCGTCGAGCGCAGCAAGGCGGTGGACAACGGCAGGGCCGCAGACTAGAATGACCCAGAGATGGGGAAGACGCGACAGTGGAGTCGAAGACGGAGAGGAGTGGGAAACTTGACTGGTTCAGGTGCGGGGTGGGCCTATAGTCGGCAGAGAATAACAGCAGGTGCGGAGTGGAGGATGGCCTAGTCGTCGGCGTGGTAGCGTTTCGCTGCGAGGCGTGCAAAACAACGCCGCTAGACGCCGGAGGCTGGAGCAGGCGGTCCTGGCAGTACTGGGGGAAGAAGACAAGAGATTGAAGAAGAATGCCGGCCGTTGGATGTAAATCCAATGCCTTGCTTAGGCTTTGACCTACTGGCCCACTTGTCAGCCATTCCATTTGTTTTTTAGTCCATTTGGTGGGTTGGGTGAAACAATGATGTAGCATCTATTCAGCACGTTTATATATATAGTAGAATTTAAAGTCCATTAGTATTTTTCTCGAAATCCTTGACTTGCTGGGCTGGGTGAAAATATCGTGTTGGGCTGGACGGAGAAATGTTATAAAAACATAAACACATGATTGCACATCTATTACTGCATTGGTCAGTAAAATCTTTGCAAGCTTGTGTACGCAATCACTAGGAGTTAACTTGCCAAGTTATATATAAACAATTATTATTATTATTTTGTAAGAACTTTCAATTTTCAAAATAAAATATCATTTTAATTTGATGAGTTAATAGGACATGGGGTATTATTATTTTTTAGGCTAGACGTGGGACAGTTGAGTTGGTTCTAGGGAAAAGTATTGAGAGAAAACTCAGTTTACATCGAAAAAGAAAGAGGATGAAAATTCAGATATAGGATTAATGAAAACAAAAAATAAAGGAAGTGGGAAGGTCTATAAAATGGTTGGACGAACGACAGGTTTAACGGAACCTTATGTTGTTCAAAAAATATATATAGAAAAAAAGAACTGAGTTGTGCGTCATCTTGAAAAACCAAATATAACTTGGGTTGCTGATGTTGTAGACAAGCTAGGTTAGGAGGCCCAGAGGCAGCTTGATCCAAAAAACATTGAAACTTGTCGTGGGCTGCCCATGTTAAACAACAAAACTTAGGCCATGGACCTGGTGGGCCTGGGACTGCCAGCCTCTCGATGAATAGTTGTCTCCCGATTCCTCTTGTTTTGCTGGCCATGTTGGGAACGACAGACGGCGGTGCCATGGCGAGAGCACCAAGGTGGAGGATGACGTCGAGACTGAGGACCGAACAAACCGGAGCGGGGGAAGACGCAGGCGGAGGGGAGTATGAGGGTTGACTTGTTCGGATGGAGGGTGGCCGGTGGAGCTCCTTGGTATCGTTGTCTTCTTTCATGTTGGCGTAGCAGGGGTTGATTATGGTCTCGGCGAGGTCAACCACGGAGTCCTTCTCCTGCCCATTGACGATGATCTTGTATTGCTTCTAGATGTTGACAAGCTTGCTGCACCAGATGGCCGAATCGTCACGTTCTTCCTTCTCTCCACCGTAGCGAAGGTGCAGTCGACGCTGGCAATGAAACGGGCGAATGCTCCACAACCTATGATGGACCTACAACAGTGGTAGATGAGAACCTCGTCTCGCACACATACCTAGGCGACCGCGATCCGCTGGTCCCTATCAGGAGACGAATGGATGAGCTCAAGGTCTAGTCCTGCGACCTTGTGCTTTCTCGTCATGTAGCTACTGCTTCCGCCTCGTCGAGTCCGGATCGTTGGTGTACATCACATTCAACTTGGTGCCGCCATGGGACTGAATGGAGAACTCAAAGGTGAACTCCTTGCCAAAGTCTATATCCAGCAGGCTCACCCCTCGGATCGCCATTGGAGTCTCTTCAAGTGAACGAGTGAGTAGGCGGCAGCAGCAGTTCGGTTTTCAGCTCTTGGGGAACTGGATTCAACAATAAACTGAGTGTGTATAGGCGACAACAGTTACTACCCCTCCTTCACCCGCTGCACGCCCGGCATAATATGCACCCTCGGCGCATTCAAATGCCTCCATTAAGAAACCTATTCCGGCTACACACGTCGGTTCACGAGTGGGTCTATATTGGTACTGTAATAACAAGTGTTAGTGGTCACTTTACTTAAATTTAATTAGCTTTAATTAAAATTTATTCTTAAAACAAGCAATGCATTGGCTCGTTCTATCAGTGCCACGGGATCAACATGCACAACAATTAGAATTATTATTCTAAGGACGCACATGATCAGCACATTTGCCGCAGTTTCACATAGAAAATACTACCAAGTTTGAACAGTTTGTTATGGTTGTTGTCCTCTGCATCATCATGCCATGTTTCCCAGCTTGCAAGATTCAGAACCAACAAATAAGATTCAAATAATAAGTACAACAAAGATGCCTACACATCTCATTAATTCCCAGCTTGCGAGAGAACCAACCAATTAGAGCCTTTTGATAAAGTGAATATCGAGATTAAATCCATCTTGGCTAGCCGTGTCATACAACCCAAGAACTTGGCGAACACTCATGACCATCACAACAACTATAGTAGAGTCTTCCTGTTTCCACAGATAAGAAAGAGCATGGATTTATGACTCTACCAGTCGTCGAGATGGTTGTACAAACATTAGCCTTTTCTTTTGGCCACCAATTCTATCTATGTTCCTGATGCATCAATCTTTGACGCACCCCTTGAAATTACTATAATAGTGACACTAGCTGAAGAAAACTTTATTTCCAAAACGAGAAAAGATTGCGATAGAATAGCTTTATTTAAAAAATACAACACTGACACAGCATGAAAATGCACAATCATGTTGATAAAGGCACAATCATGTTGATAAAGGACAATATTGACCGGTGTGAGGGGTCCTATGCCGCCATGACTCGATCTGGTGAACCTCTAACTCAACTAGGATGAGGTCAACCTCCAGCTCCATTATTCACTTCATGGGCCTTTTGTCGGCGTTCTGGGAACGGGGGTACCCAGACTTGCCTGCCTGCGGCCTGCGGCGTGGCTCAAGGGGTGGCCCAGTACAACCCATATTCAACAACACGAGCTCAAGACCCTCGCGAGGGGCCAAGCCTCACGGGGCGGACGACTGGAAGCTTCCTCTGGCACGGCCTCAGCAGGCTGGCTCACGAGGAGGCGAAGAGATCAAGGCGGGGTACCTCGCGAGGTGCCCGTGATGCAAGCCATGACGACCCAAGCCAGGCGGGCGCCGGCCTGCGCAGAATCCTTGTTTCCTCTTTGGTGCAAAGGGAGCAAGCGTAGGCAAGAGTATCAAGCAAAGGCAACCATTTCGGTGCAACAAGACCAAGACCAGCAGAACGGCAGGATGGAGGTCATCGTGGAGCCCAAGCCGGCGTCACCACCAGAGCCTTTGGCAGGCGAGGACTGACTTTAGTCAGGATAAGTGTACTAGATGTTCCCCTTCAAAATGGCCAATTGTTGGCGCCGTTCCCGCTCAATATTTGGGAAGAGGCCCAGGGCCTCCGCCTATAAATAGGACTAGCCACCCCCAGGGTAGGGGCATCTGGAGATCGATCTGAGAGATCGTGCAGTAGAACCCTAGCCAGAACCACCAACACAAGAACACCCCTCGCGAGGCAGTTCTTCCTTGTATTGTTCATCATCAGCCCAGAGGCAATCCACCATACCACAAACTAGAGTAGGGTATTACACCACAATGGTGGCCCGAACTAGTATAAACCTCGTGTCCCTTGTGTTGTTCTTCGTGTAGCTTTAGATCCTTGCGAGGCAACGAGATGCAGGTAGGTAGGAGGTGCGATCTCCGTGTGCACCCTAGAGTTCGAACCTAGAGGGTCTGCCGGAACCAGAAATCCGACATTTGGCGCGCCAGGTAGGGGTGCACCAGAATCCCTCTCCCGCCACCTCGCATCTTGTCGCTTTGTCATCATCATGTCCGGTGACCCAATGGGCAATCCCGATCCCGGGGCGGCCTGGCCCGCCTGCGCAGAGCCGCTCGCCCAGGGCGACCTCAACCTTGTGCCCCAGGCAGCCCGTGGTCCGTGGGCGACGCGGTCAGGTGACGCCAGCTCTCACGCCACGGCAGGTGCGGTCAGCGGCGAGGGCCTCAAGCCATGTCACGGCAACAATGACATGCACCCGGCGAGAGTAGGCGAACTCACGGGCCGCGCTCATGGTGGCCCGAGAGTTGCTGCAATGCAGGCTGTTAGAGGGCGGCCACGACGTGCTGCTGGAGCAGGTGGTAGAGCTCCTAGGCTTCGCCGCCTCGGGGGCTCACCCCTTCTGCACCCAGCCGCAGCCTCAGGTCCAAGGTAGACCGCATGGGGGCCCTGCACGCGCCCGCGCAGCCCCGAGCGGATTCCAAGGCTACCCCAACGCCAACCTGGCCATCAGCACTGGGCTAACAATGGCGCCGCCTCCGCCTCCGGCCAGCGAAGGAGGACTCGTCACAGCCCACGGTCCCAGTGGACCACCGCACTACCACCCCCAGGTTGGCACATCAAGCAGGACTGCATGGCACACGGGGCACTACAGCGAAGCATTCGGGGCGGCGGCCCCGGAAGCGTACGTACCCCACATGATGGACCAAGGGCACGTGCAGGAGGAGGACCATGGCTCGTTCCTCGGCCCAAGCTGAGGGGAAGAAACACGAGAAGCTGAGCTCTTCCAGGAGCCCCGGGGAAGCCCCACCGACCGCGCTGGAGGCAGCAGCTACTGGGTACCATTAATTCCTTAGGAGAAGGCATACGCTAACCATGGGTCAAAGGAGGTACATGTCGTCTCGGCGGATGGCTGCCCCAATCCAGCAGCCTCCTACCCCTCAGGAGGACGGCACCGGGGGCTGTAGGAAAGGGGCCGAGATCCGGCATCACCACTGCGGCGTTCGGAGCAAGGTGTCCTCAGGAGGTAGGCCCTCTGCCGGGGAGGTGCCGCAGGGCCTGCCCCCGGCAAAGGACCCGTGGTCATCGAGGGAACCGCTGGCAACCGCTCTATCCCATCGGCGGCGTCCTCGATCTCCGGCCGTCGTTGATGGCAATAGAGTGTGGCGCAAGGCGGGGCCCTCGTCTGGCGATATGAAGCAAGGCCGGTACCTGTGAAGAAGGCCCAGTGCCTGTGAAGCTAGCCGCCCCGTGACACTCTCACGTAATAATGAGTGGGGCTGTACACGCCCCGGAGTCTCCGGAGAGCCGCCCTCGGGCCTTAGGGGCTCCCACCCACGCCCAGTGGCAGCACTTAGCTCTGCGCTGGTGAGAAGACGTCGAAGACTAGACTAGGTGCCGGACGCGGCCTTTCTGCTTTCTTTCTTGCCTTTTTGTTGTTTTCTCCCTTGTTCGAACTTAAGTTGGATTTGAGCTTGAGACTTGCGTATGTGTTGGGGAAGGGGTGTTTAGTCTCATTCGAGCAATCTCTCGTGTTCTGGCTGCCGCTTTGCACCCGTCCAGCTTCAGCTGCCTCCCCTCGTGAGCCCCTCGCGAGTCGGGCCAGGCCCAGCGTGCGCGCAGCCCGGACTGCCGCTACCACGCCTTCTCAGGAGGTTTTCGCTACAGGTTCAATGGATTCGTTCGGAAGGCACTCAGGACACCACGGCCCTCCCCCGAGCTCGCTCAGGGCCCACGCGGTCAAGGGTAAACAAGCAAACTGACTCATTGCAGGATCAATCGCTCGGCGCAGTCATACAGGCAATGTCAAGTCTACAATTACACAAACCGCAAGTTTTTTACACGAGGGGCTCCCCCTCCCCAAAATTCTCTTACTACCCTCAGGGCCAAGCCCGAGCTCTCTCTGTGCAGGATAAAAAACAGGAGCAGCACGCGGTCAATCAGAAAAATCCCCCAATGCATCCTCAAGGGCGCCACCTGGATCGTCGCTGGCGTCACTGGCCTCGCCATCACTCTCTGCGTCGCCGTCGACAGCGTCCGTGCCGTTCACCACGCCGCCCTCATCAGCAACCACGACCACCCCGTTGTTGTCATCGGTGAAGGCCCTGACGAGGGCGTCTACATTGTCTTCCACCCAGTGCGCTAGGTCGTCCCGGACGGCCAGGGGTACCGGGGCGATGGCGGCATCAAAATCAAAGTGGGGATCCATTTTCTGAAGATGACTCATGACACGAGAAAAGGTACGCCCAAGCAGGGCACGGCTCCTCTCCTCCACCAACCTGTCGGCCCTGCCCGATCGAGCTTCTAGCTGCGTCACCACATCAGTGAAGAACTGAAGGTTGCCGGCATAGTTAACCACATGAGGCTGCTCAACGGCTGCCTCGCAGATATTTCCCAGGGCCCTGTTAGCTCTCTCCCGGAGCGTAAGGAGCATGGGGCCATGCATGTACTCCAAGGTCTGCCGCTGGCGAATCTCATCCTCATTCCGCTGCGCAACAGCCTCAGACACATCAACTCTCTGCTGGAGAAGAAGCACCTCGGCGCGGGAGGAGGCCAGCTCCCCCTGTGCCGCGCAAAGGGCGGCCCCGGCAGCATCAGCGCGCCGCGTCGCTTCATCCAGCCTGGTCCTCAGGGCGATGGTCCTACCTTCTTCTTCGACCCTCATCAGCTCTAGCCTCTCATCGTATGCACGCTCGAGGTTCGAGCGCACCTCCGCCACCTAGTGCTCAAGCTCCTCCAAGACTCGGGCTTCCCGCGCGGCGACGTCATCCTCCGCCTGCGCCACCAGGCGCTCTCTCATCTCTAGCCGCTCCAGGTCACGAGCACGCTCAGCGGCCTCCAGCATCAGTGCCTCCTCATGTCTCTGGAGCTCTGCCTGGTCGACCGATGCCCCCTTCATCGACGTAAGGGCTGCCTCACGCAGCTCCTCCTGCTGCTCGAGGGAGTTACTCCGGGCCTAGAGCTCCCGCGCCCGCTCCTCTGCGACCTCGCGCCGCCGGTCAGCCTCCCGGGCCTCCTCGGCGGCCTGGGAGCAGGCTTCCTGAATAGCGACCAGCGATGCCTCAGCCTTCGCATCGTCGAGGTCGCGTCGGTAGCGCGCAAGGGCAGCGGCCGCCTTCAGCTTGCGCCTCTCTTCAGCAAGGCGCAGGCCCTCGACCTCAAGGCGCGCCTCCTCAGCGGCAAGCTCTGCACCAAGCTGGCTCACTACATCGAACGCCCTCCAGAGAAACCCTTGGAGAAGGGCGCGGCGCTCCCGAGCGCGCTCAAGCATGTATTCCGCATCGTCCTCCGCCCCCGGCTGACGCGGAGGGCCACGAACCGGCATACCCCCTCTGGGCAGGGGGCTGGGGGCTGGTGCCATCATGATGGCCGGGCACGCCTCGCCAGAAGCTTGGCCCTGAGCCCGTTCGCCCTCCCGGGAAGAATGCGAGGAAGACCCCAGCCAGTCGCTGTCCACAACCAAGGCCCGGGGCAGGCAGGATATGCCCCCGGAGGGCTCACGAAGGAGGGGTGTGAAGAACACAGGATCAGGACGCACCACAAGATGGCTCACCTCTCCAACCGACCTCACCTCCGGGGTAGCACTCGAGCTCGGAACGCTTGGAGTCGGTGGGGAGGGCAGGGCCTGGGGAGATGGCTCCTCAGCCGTCTCCGTAAACTCGGCCGGGAGGGTCCTGCAGCGCAATGGTCAGATGAAGCAACGGGAAGGTAAAGGATTAAGGAAAAAGAGGGCTTACTCGTCGATGGCGAAGTACTTCCTGCGCTTCAGCAGGCGGCAGGGGTAATCATCGCCGCCCCAGGCCTCCCTTCTCTTTCGGAGAGCCTCGAAGTCCACTCGAAGGCGGCCTAGGAGCTCGGCGCAAGTATCAGTCTGCGGCAAGGAAGAAGCACCAGGGTGGCCGGCATCGGGGACGTCGCCCTGGCACACACCACCAGACGCCGCCGCATTGAGGGTGGCCGGGGCCTCAGGGGTCCCAACCACGGAAGCCGCAGGGCGCAGCACAACGCCTTCGGTCGCTGCTGGGCCAGCCTCAGGAGCCGCCACCTCGGGGGTTCCACGCGGCGCAGTTATCTCGATGGCAGCTCCCTCAGCCCCTGGCGGCCCTTGCCTCACAGCTCCACCACTCGAGGAAGGACCGCCACGGGCGACCAGGAGGGCAACCACCGCAACTGGGTTCTCGCGAGGCCCCACGAGGAGTACTGGGCACAGCCCCCATTCATCGAAGCTGGGCATCTGCCTCACAAAATCATCCCTGCCTGAGCAAAGATACAGCAAGGCACCCCCTTGCCGGACGTTGCTAGGGGAAGGATCCCCGGCCAGAATCACGAGAACCTTCCTCCGCACTTCAGGCGCCAGATCCTCCTTCTAGAGCCTCATGCGGTCTTCACGACCCCAAAAGGCCCACATCCGGCGGGAATGACGCTGGAGGGGGGCAATGCAGCGCTGGAGGAACTCTTTCACCACCTTGGGTGCCGTCACACCAAGCGCCCTCAAACTCGCAAAGTGACGCCAGACGAAGGCGAGCCGGGGGCTCGTTAGCGCCTCATGGCCCCATCCCGAGTTAGGGACAGCAGACAAGGTTGGCTCCAAGAGCAGGGGGCCGAATACTCTGACATCCACATACAGCCACCGCTCTCGGAACCCAGTCGCGGGCGGAGGAAGGCTGAAGTCAATCCCCGCGGCCGCTGCCTCTAGTGCAGCAAAGAAGCTCACGCATCCTGAACATTGGGAGGGATCGCCGAGGCGCAAAGAGAAGAAGTGGCGCAGCAAGGAAACCGAAGGAGGGATGCCCATCAGCGCCTCACACACAAAAGCGAAGACAACAAGGAGAGTAATGGATTCAGGACCCAAATGCATCATGTGAATCTGGTAATGGGAAAGCACAACGTTGAAGAAATCGGAAAAAGGGGGAACCAGCCCCGCCCATAGTGCGTCGGCGAAGTACCGGACCTTGGTGGCTATTCTGTCAATAGAGAAGTGGGACGCGGGCCAGACCGTCGTACTCCCGCACTCATTGAAGGTGGTGGCAAGGGCTAAACTGACCTTGCCCAGAGCTTCCAGATTGAGTATGATCGACTAGTCAACGGCGGAAGCCGTCGGCGGCAGCAAACGGGGCGAGGACACCAGATTCTTCCCCTTCCCTTTCTTTGTCGGTGCCATGACGACAGGAAGGGGAGGGTTCAAGATTGGATTGGAAGCGGAGATAGAGCTCTGGAGGAAGAAGAGCAGGGGACGCACAAGCAACGAGAAGAGGGATGACTGTGCACTACTGTGGGTCCGCCTAGCCGGGCGCAAAATAAGGAGGCGTGGGGAACAGGGATGCCCACGTCCAATCAACCGCCACGTGGGGCCCAAGGCCGCAGACTGTTGGGGCCCGTGGCGCTTCGCACTTGCCCCTTCGCTTCTCTGCTAAGCCAAGTCCAGGCGCGCCTTGGGTCCGGGGGCTACTGTCGGTGTTCTGGGAACGGGGGTACCCAGACATGCCTGCCTGCGGCCTATGGCGTGGCTCAAGGGGTGGCCCAGTATGGCCCATCTTCATCAACACGAGCTCAATACCCTCGCGAGGGGCCAAGCCTCACGAGGCGGATGACAGGAAGCTTCCTCAGGCACGTCCTCATCAGGCTGGCTCGCGAGGAGGCAGAGAGATCAAGGCGGGGTACCTCGCGAGGTGCCCGTGACGCAAGCCATGACGACCCAAGCCAGGCGGGCGCCGGCCTGTGCAGAATCCTTATTTCCTCTTTGGTGCAAAGGGAGCAAGCGCAGGCGAGAGTATCAAGAAAAGGCAACCATTTCGGTGCAACAAGACCAAGACCAGCAGAACGGCAGGATGGAGGTCATCGTGGAGCCCAAGCCGGCGTCACCACCAGAGCCTTTGGCAGGCGAGGACCGACTTTAGTCAGGATAAGTGTACTAGATGTTCCCCTTCAAAATGGCCAATTGTTGGCGCCCTTCCCGCTTAATATTTGGGAAGAGGCCCAGGGCCTCCGCCTATAAATAGGACTAGCCACCCCCTAGGGTAGGGGCATCTGGAGATCGATCAGAGAGATCGTGCAGTAGAACCCTAGCCAGAACCACCAACACAAGAACACCCCTTGCGAGGCAGTTCTTCCTTCTATTGTTCATCATCAGCCCCTGAGGCAATCCACCACACCACAAACTAGAGTAGGGTATTACGCCACAATGGTGGCCCGAACTAGTATAAACCTCGTGTTCCTTGTGTTGTTCTTCGTGTAGCTTTAGATCCTTGTGAGGCGACGAGACGCAGGTAGGTAGGAGGTGCGATCTCCGCGTGCACCCCAGAGTTCGAACCTAGAGGGTCTGCCGGAACCCGAAATCCGACACCTTTTTCTGTAGTTCACTTGAAATGAGGCAAAGATTGCATCATTCAGCTAGCAAGAAGTACTTGCTCTCGTGAGCTGGCAGGTTCTTCTTTAGTAGTTGCACTAAAATTCAGCAACATTGAGGTTGGTTGTCCTGCTCATGTAAGGTGCAACTATAATTTGCTTATCCTTTTGTGCAGTTCCACTAAAATAAAGTGCCATTGTGGTGACAGTGACGGCTCATCTTGCAAAAGCTAATAAAATGTTGTACGAGATTACCAGCAGAATTTGATGGAGATTTTGGAAACTCCAATCACCATTTTGTGCAGTTCCACCACAATTGAGAGATGTTGCCCACGTGACATTTTAGTTGAACTACACAAGACACTCATTCCAAAAGAAAGTGTTTTGTGCAGTTCACCAAAAGGACACAATAGCAACAGGTGATATCCCTATCTGCACAAAAAGGTAGAAAGTAGATAGTTGCTGGTCAATAAGAATATACGAAACATACATGAAATGAAAAGAAGCATATTAATTATGTTCATGGCAATCACGCAAGGACAGTAGAAATTTTAAAACGTCAACAATGCTTCATGTTTTCGGAAGCATTACGATCAACTATGACATTCGTCAAATATGGGATTACTTTAATGGTGGCATTGCTTGTTTACCAGATACAGTAAATCAACAGTGGCTAAAGAGTTGGTTTAAGGCATGGGACCATGGGGACACCAGGTCACTCAGCAGCGTAAAGAAGCAACATACTTATCGTACTTGGGAAAACAACAGGAGTACCATTTGTTAACACAATTTAATTGCATCATATCACTAGAGGCATTAGATTAACAATAACAGTGGTTAGACATGTCAAGGTAACAGTGTGATCGCTTCATTTTACATGCGCCCTTACATTAACAATAGCAAAAGGTTGGTATAAGGACATGCGACAGTGGACGCATCAGCACAATGTACCTACAAAGAGGCATAAAGTGGTGATGCCGAGTTTGTTCATGCTCTGTGAGGGCAGCAAATCTAATCTTGGAGAACTTTTCCTATGTGAGGGCAGCAAATCTAATCCTGGAGACCTTTTACTATGTGAGGGCAGCAAATCTAATCATGGAGACCTTTTACTATGTGAGGGCAGCAAATCTAATCCTGGACATACTCTGTTGACTTGTCCACCAGCCGCCACTTTCTATCCATTTTTCAACCAATAATAGATCTGTTCCTTATCCAGATTGTACTGAGTTTTCCCATTATTTCCCTTTTCAACCAAGAGACCGGGTACCCAGTCTCTACTACTTTCCCCTTGTTATTTCCTCTTTGAATCAAGTCCTAGGTTCATGCTATGATTTTCCCCTTTCTTTGTTGTTTGAACCAAGTCCTAGATTCGAATGCATGAAGTAGCTTTACCTCTAATAATACTAAAACTTTAGGTGGATTTGGAAGAGCTGATGGAAGTAGAAAAAGATGCACATGCAAACACGTTGGGAGCTGGGGCAGTAGAGCAAGGACGCTTTAGAAGAACTTGTACCTCTGGTTTGTCGGGATGTCGGCGGCGGCAGGTCCGATCTGTGCACAATATGGCAGGGAGGAAGAAGGGTCAGAGGACCTCCCGAGCCGGTGATGTGTCGGAGAGAATGGCACGGACAGAGGATCGGACCCCACTGGCAGTTGTGGGTTTCCTCCCTTGGCGGCGATGATCACATGAACAATGCACCTTTTAGTCCTCTACACACACCGGCCGAAGGGATCCGGACGGATCTGTGACCAGCGGTGAGCAGAGAGAAAATGTCGCTACCGCTGTCTTGTTTAGATCTGGAGAGGATGAGAGAATGAAGAGAGCAACCCTAGTAAAGCAAGCGCTCAGGCCCCCTACGTACATATATACTGGAGTGATTATCTTTTTCTCTCCACAACAACCGTTTCAATTTGTGTACGTGGCATTAAAGAAAAGAAACTCTCTATTTAAGGTGACTACTGTACGACTCCTACTTACTACTGTACTAGTAGTACTAGTATTGTTCACTTGTGCTCCCCGGCCCTCCATTCATTAAACAACCCCACGGGTGAATAAACATACAATGAGTATTTATATAGAACGAACAAGCTCGAACTATTTTCGCATAGTTAAAAGTTGAGGTCAGGGCTTTTACCGGGCAGTACGCGCGACAGTTTTCGGTTAGGCGGTTTGACAGAGAGGCAAGGAGGGTGAGCTAGTGGCGGATTCTCAAACTTACTGGTGGAAAGGTCGGGTTGTGCGATTTCACGGTGCGTTACTGCTGGAAACACTTGTGATATGACTACTCACTATACTCATGAATAACTGGTGCTGCGACCGGGGTGATGCCCCCTTCCGTTCCGCACTCTAATATGGTGCATGACACGTCGACCCGGATGCTGGCTCTCCCACATGTCGGCGAAGTACGTAGTAGTAAGAAGGAGCAAAGAATGATGTGGTATATACTACTACTACTACTAAGGTCGGAGGAGTGCGAACCATGGCAGCCCAATGAACCAATAGTGTGAACCATGGTAGCCCAGTGAACCAGTAGTAGAAAACAATGTGGTGATATGGCCATAAAAAACAATGTGCTACGGTCCACACTGTAGCATGTACAGTACTACTCCTCTTTGTTTGGATCCTTGAGTTAGAGCTAGTTTGGGTTGAAATAGCCTCAAATTATCGAAACAGGAGGGGTTAGTTTGAGCTAGTTTGCTCTAACCCAGCTAAAAAAACTAGCCTGGCGGAGACGTTCTAATTGGGTTAGTTATCCTCGGGGCCACTAAAAGAGAACTAACAAAATCTCCCCTGCCCGCACCAGATCGCCCCCTCCATCTCGCATGACTCCTCTTTGTTCCCCATAGGGCCGCCCACCTTAGCGCCGCTCGCCCTCTCTCTCCTCCGGCCACCCTCTCCTTCCAGCCTCCGTCGCCCTCTCCCTCTGGCCTACGAAGGTCGCCTCGCTCCCCCTTCACCGGTCATTTTTCTCCCTCTGTCATGTGTAGCGGCGGTGCATCTACCAGGGAGGTCGCGAGAGGGGTGAGTTTGTTTGTTCCTTCTCTGTCTCACAACCATATCATTGTTATTGCTCGCTCTAGTGCCAATTCTGATTTGGACAAGTAGATCCTGATCAAACTTGGTATAGATTTGTGGTGCACGCACGGAATTGTTTGATGCTGCTTGAGGAGGTAATAAATCTTTCTAGAGGCCCAAAGATTCAGTTCACCTTTCTAGGTATTTCAGTTTCAGGCTTGCATTATTTCTAAAGGCCCAAAGATTCAGTTCACCTTTCTAGGTATTTTAGTTTCAGGCTTGCGTTATTTCTAGAGGCCCAAAGATTCAGTTCACCTTTCTAGGTATTTTAATTTCAGGCTTGCATTATTTCTAGAGGCCTAAAGATTAAGTTCCCAGTCGGCGGCAAGCGGCCCTGCTACCCATGCCAGTGTCGACCTCAACTCGCAAGGGCCAGCGTCAGAGGGGTTCCTGGGGCTTGGGCTCTACAGAGCCTTCCTCCAGAGCGACAATGACGAGCTCCTCCCTCGGTGCGTGAGGGGCTCCGGGCTCCCTCCCTATCGTGAATGACTTCCGTGATGAGTTAGCTCATGCTTTGTTTCATGGAGTGTTTTTTGTGAAGCTTGATTGACGACTTGTATGTTTAAGTGGCATATCTCATTTGTATGGACAAAGTAAAAACTATCATGTTTTGCATGCTTGATTTGTAAAGATGGTTCATTTATGTCAATTATGAGTGGGAGGAGGCCACACAAGAGCCGGTCACACCAAATCCGGCAGGAAATAGGGTCCAAAGTAGTCAAATGATTGAGAAAGAGCATTTATTGTCAATCTAACCCTACCATCCATACACCTCTTCGGTTTAGAGTTAGTTCAAGGTTAGAATCTAACTCTAACCTCTAATTGAGTTAGAGTTCTCCTCGTCTCGGTTCATCGCCATCATACTTTCCCAATTCCTGTATTTTCAGTATCCTGTGAATCAAAGAGGCCCTTTTTTGCGAGAAAAATCAAAGAGGCCCTTAGACTGGTTTAGGTCCGGTCATTTTTTATAAACGTGTTATGTCCAAAATTTAATGAACATGCTCCGGTTTCTATGAAAATAATCCGGTTTCATGTAGTAATTCATTTATTTATGTATTCTTCTACGCGCGCGGGGGGGGGGGGGGGGTTTGCATGTAATTCATGAGGTTTGAAATGTAAAGTACCCTGGCATATGCTCCGAGTCGTGCATGCACTACGACCCAGATGCTCTATGTCCCACATGTCGGCTAATGGGAGCACGTGGAAATAGCCTAGGAGTACATATAGGACGATAAATGCGTGAAAAATTATGTACTGTGAAGTGTACCCGCGGCTCGAAAAGGAGACCTAAAGTGATGACAGCTATAGGTCGCACGCACCCAACTAGTGGTACTAGACATACAACTATTTTTTCCCTAAAAAAGAGGTACGAGTGCTCAGTACTCCTATTCTATCAACACGAATCCCATCTGACAACAGCGTCCGTGCTACAGCTAGCCCTCCTCCGTTGTTTCTCTCTTCTAATTGTAAACTCGGCCGACGCCCAGTAGGCGGGGTGGGTTTGCTGAACTGCGGCCCCACTTCACAGTGAAAATGTTACGACTGGAATAAAAATGCCATATACTCCATCCATTCCTAAATATAAGCCTTTTTAGATACTATTTCAAATGGAATACATCATACAGATGTATGTAGACATACTTTAGAGTGTAGCTTCACTCATTTTGCTCCGTATGTAGTAGTCACTTGCTGGAATCTTTAGAAAGACTTATATTTGGGAATAGAGGTAGTACTATACTAATAAAACATTAAGGCCACGAGGCGATGCAGTGCTGGTTACAGGAGGCAAGAAGAAGAGATGCATCCATCGACAACGTCCACCTCCTCGACTCAGGGCGACGACCCACCGAACGACGCCTAAGTAGCAGCAGCTTTCATGGCTAGGTCGACGTGCTTCTGAACAATGGCGTCCAAAGATTCCAGCCGCTGGAAGATGGCCAATGTCTTTCTGTCCTGGCTTCCCTTGTAGTGGCCAATGTAGACAATTTCCTCGTAGACGTGGATGTGCATGTCGACGGTTTCTTGCATGGCGAGGCGCTGCGCGGCGAGCGCGGCCTCGAGGTGCACATTCTTCATCGCGACCTCCGGCACTAGCAGGGCCACCAGGGCTTGAAAGAGTTCGTCACCATGGAGGCCGATGAGTGTGGCAGGCAATGAGGAGCCTGGGCGCGTGAGCTGGAGCTATATGACAAGGTCGTCCACGCGCTTCTTGACGGCGGTGAACTTGCGGATGGAGTTAACCATCATGTCGTCCATGCGAGAGGCGAAGCCGGCGTCGGCGAGGGCTACGATGCCGGCGGTCACCAACACCGTCTGGAAACGCTGCACGGTGCGGGGCCGCAGGCCAGTGCCTTGGATTATTTGGCACATCCAACTGCCGCTCACTTCCATCGCCTCCATAGGTGCTTGTGGCTTCTGGTCACTTAGTATTGGATTGGAGTGAGCAGTGTTGCACAGAGACTTAGGAGTAGATGGATTGGAGTGGTGGGGCGCCTTTATATGAGAGTCCAAACTCTGTTGCATTCACATTGTGCTGGCTCTATTGCTTCTCCAAATAATTCCCTCTGCATGTAATTGAGGATGCATCATTGATCGTTCAACATCTCAGGAACCGCTACCGTCTCCCTCCTTGGAATTTCAAGCACCTATGAAGGCGACTGCCACTCGCATCTATCGCGTGTCAGGAGACGTTCCCGTGGCACCCGTTCCCGTCGACGACGAGGTGCCTATGGTGACTTCATAAATTTCAAGATGATAGTGTTGGCTCAGTCTTTCGGAGGTGCTCATAGGGGTAGGGTGTGCGTGTGTGCGTTCATAGGGGTGAGTGTATGCACGTGTATATGAGCGCTTGCGTCTGTACTGTGTGTCAAAAAACGTAAACACGTGTCAAAAAGAGACTAGTCAGTATACTCAATATTGTGCACCACGAAGAGGAAAACGAGAGAACTACGTATTTATTTATGATGCAGATTCACTCATTTTGCTCCATATGTACTCCGTCTCGGTGTAGGCTAGTCACTTGTTGAAATCTCTAGAAAGGAAAATACTCATTTCTTGTTTACAGGGCTATACTAGCAAGTAGTAGTACGTACTAGTACAACAGTGTGCTCACATAGCAATTTTGTCTCATGCAAGAGCCTGGCTATATGCATGCTCCAATGTTCGCAACTGCCACGTTCGGGTTGCGCTTGGATCTTCGCCTCTTCGAGAAGACAAACAATGATGTTACTACTACTGCTTCTACAGTGTCGAATCCACTGTTGCATGTCCGTCCATCGCGAGCGGGAGGTATAGCTTGTTGTAGTACTATAAGCGAAAGCATGTCCTCGTTTGCGAGCAACCACGCGCATGGGCGAGGGAGAAGGCGTGTAGTAGTAAAATCAAGCTTCTCCTTGTTGTACGAGTTGACGCGACACATCATAGCACTGGCCCCACATGCTTGCCTCTAAACTTGGCTGAAATACCCGCAGTGTACAATATATTTGCTGCAACCTCTAACATTTACCCACCACAAATTAAAATATATATTCCTGTCTTGACTAGATGAGCGTGTAAACTACAATCACCAGGATGACAACTAGGGCCAGAAGACTATTTTATTTTATTTTACTTCGAGACGGCTACATAGCATGGAGCCGACCCCAACGATTTTAAGCTTACAGGCACGGTACACGCTATCCTAGAATACTCTACACATGAAACTGCCACCCGAGCGTCCGGGCTGCGCTTGGATCTTCGCCTCTTCGGGAAGTCTAACAATGATGGAGTTCTGCTGCACTGGAGGAGTACTACAGTACGCTTCTGGCCATCTGACACCGATTGAACTACTGCATGTCCACCGCGTGCGGGAGCGAGAGCGTGTAGCGAAAGCTTCTCCTGGTCTTGCCAGCCACCATGCTCATTGGCGAGGGAGGGATGCTCCTGCCTTTGCGTGTATGACAGGTGGGCCCGACAGGTTGGTGGCCAACCTGTCATACAGCCAAAGGTAGGTGTAGTTAAGTCCGCGAGGGAGAGATAATGAAACTTCTCGTTGATGTACGAGTTGACGCGACACATCAAAGCACTGCACTCGATATACTACCTCCGTCCTGGTTTATTGGTCCTTATTGTATTTTGTGCCAAATTTTGACCATGAGTTTAACTAACAAAATATTCATGCATGTCACTAAAAATTACATCATTGAAAACTATGTTCAAATACGAATCCAATGATATAATTTTTATTGACATGCATTAACATTTTGTTAGTTAAATATTTGGTCAAAATTTGGCACAAACTACAAATGGGGCCAATAAACCAGGACGGAGGTAGTATTTCAATAATTTGCGTTTACCGATGCACTAATTACAACGCATGCATGCATGACGTGACTCTCCTTTTGATACTTGCATGTCTTTATTTAATGCACCTTGAAGTAGTATAAATATGTTACGGTAAAGCTTTGTAATGCCCCAGCCCTAAAGCGAGAGATGGTTGTGCACGAGGAGGGTGAGATCATGCAGACGGAACATGACCCGACGATGGAGCTCTCTAAGGTCTCGATGGACCTTGATGACCCACAAGTATAGGGGATCTATCATAGTCCTTTCGATAAGTAAAAGTGTCGAACCCAACGAGGAGCAGAAGGAAATGATAAGCGATTTTCAGCAAGGTATTCTCTGCAAGTACTGAAATAAGTGGTAACCGAAAGTTTTGTGATAGGATAAATTGTAAGGAGCAACAAGTAACAAAAGTAAATGAAGTGCATCAAGGTGGACCAATCCTTTTTGTAGCAAAGGACAATCCTGGACAAACTCTTATGATAGGAAAAGCGCTCCCGAGGATACATGGGAATATCGTCAAGCTAGTTTTCATCACGTTCATATGATTTGCATTCGGTACTTCGATAATTTGATATGTTGGTGGACCGGTGCTTGGGTACTGCCCTTACTTGGACAAGCATCCCACTTATGATTAACCTCTATTGCAAGCATCCGCAACTACAACAAAAGTATTAAGGTAAACCTAACCATAGCATGAAACATATGGATCCAAATCAGCCCCTTATGAAGCAACGCATAAACTAGGGTTTAAGCTTCTGTCACTCTAGCAACCCATCATCTACTTATTACTTCCCAATGCCTTCCTCTAGGCCCAAATAATGGTGAAGTGTTATGTAGTCGACGTTCACATAACACCACTAGAGGTTAGACAACATACATCTTATCAAAATATCGAACGAATGCCAAATTCACATGACTACTAATAGCAAGACTTCTCCCTTGTCCTCAGGAACAAACGTAACTATTCACAAAGCATATTCATGTTCATAATCAGAGGGGTAATATTGTGCATAAAGGATCTGAACATATGATCTTCCAGCAATTAAACCAACTAGCATCAACTACAAGGAGTAATCAACACTACTAGCAACCTACTAGCACCAATCCCGGACTTGGAGACAAGAATTGGATACAAGAGATGAACTAGGGTTTGGAGATGAGATGGTGCTGGCGAAGATGTTGATGGAGATTGCCCTCTCCCGATGAGAGGAGCATTGGTGATGACGATGATGATGATTTCCCCCTCCCGAAGGGAAGTGTCCCCGGCAGAACAGCTCTGCCAGAGCCCTAGATTGGTTCCGCCAAGGTTCCGCCTCGTGGCGGCGGAGTCTCGTCCCGAAAGGTTCTCTCTGATTTTTTTTCTCATCGAAAGACTTCATATAGGAGAAGATGGGCATCAGAGAGCCACCAGGGGGCCCACGAGGTAGGGGGGCGCGCCCCCCACCCTCGTGAGCAGGGTGTGGGCCCCCTGGCCTTCATCTATGGCGACGATTTTTCTTTATTTATTTCAAGGTATTCCGTGGAGTTTCAGGACTTTTGGAGTTGCATAGAATAGGCCTCCAATATTTTCTCCTTTTCCAGCCCAGAATTCCAGCTGCCGACATTCTCCCTCTTCATGTAAACCTTGTAAACTAAGAGAGAATAGCCATAAGTATCGTGACATAACGTGAAATAACAGCCCATAATGCAACAAATATTATCATAAAAGCATGATGCAAAATGGACGTATCAACTCCCCCAAGCTTAAACCTCGCTTGTCCTCAAGCGAAAAGACGATATCAATGAATGTGTCCTCATGTTTAGAGGTAGGGCGTCGATAAAAATAAAATACGGACATGAAGGCATCATGATTATTTCATAACAGCAACATAAATAGATTTTGTCATATGATTACTCATGTTCAAGTAATGACCCATTCACAAAGCCAAAGCATGAATCAGAAACATTATTGGGCACTAACAATTATATTCTCAGTCATTGAAGCAATTGCAATTTATCATAACATCGGAAAGAGTCTATGTCAGAGCTTAAAACCAAGTCCACATACTCAACTATCATTTAGTCCTTCATAATTGCTAGCACTCACACGATACTTGTGGTTTCGGAGTTTTAATCGGACACAGAGAAAGATAGGGGCTTATAGTTTTGCCCCACAACCTTTTACCTCAAGGGTAATGTCAACAATAATAATTCATGCTCCCCCACATCCAATTAGATATGTATATCATACTCTTTCCAACATGCTGAGCTTGCCAAAGGATAAAAAGAAAAAGGAAAGGTGAGGATCACCGTGTCTCTGGTAAGGTAGAGGATAATAATAAAAGATAGGCCCTTCACAGAGGGAAGCAGAGGTTGTCATGCGCGTTTAGGGTTGATGCACAAAATCTTAATGCACAAGAACGTCACTTTATATCGCCCCTTGCATGTGAACCTTTATTATGCAGTCCGTTGCTTTTATTACGTCCACAACAAGTTCGTACAAAGCTTATTTCTCTACATTAATAAGTCATGCATATTTAGAGAGCAATTATTTATTGCTTGCACCGATGACAACTTACTTGAAGGATCTTACTCAGTCCATAGGTAGATATGGTGGACTCTCATGGCAAAACTGGTTTAAGGGTGTTTGGAAGCACAAGTAAGATTTCTACTTGTGCTAAGAATTTGGCTAGCATGAGGGGGAAAGGCAAGCTCAACACGGTAAAGGATCCATGACAACATACTTTATCTCGAATGTAAGAAAACATAACTCATTATTTTGTCTTCCTTGTCCAACCTCAACTCTTTAGCATGTCATATTTTAATGAGTGCTCCCAATCATAAAAGATGTCAATGATAATATATCTATATGCGAAACCTCTCTTTCCTTATTACTTCCTATTAATTGCAACGATGACCAAAGCTATATTTGCCAACCCCCGACAACTTTTAATCATCGAACTCTTTCTATGTGAAGTCATTACTTTCACTAAGATCAATATGAACTCTTTGATTCTTTTTATTCTTTTCTTCTACTTACCCAAGATCATGGCAAAATAATCAAGCCCTTGACTCAACACTAATCTTTATTATAAAGCTCACGGACTCGATTACAAAGAAGGATCGTAAAGCAAAACTCAAAACTAAATCATGTCACTACTTTATTCTACTAAATCAAGATACTACTAATAGGATCGAACTAAGAAAAACTATAAAGATAGGAGTTGTGATGATGATACGATACCAGGGCACCTCCCCCAAGCTTGGCAGTTGCCAAGGGGAGTGCCCATACCCATGTGATTATTTCTCCTTCTTTGTTGTTGGTGTAATTTTCTTGGCGATGATTCCCCTCAGAATATGGTTCTCCTCCTCGAGCTTATTGACTTGCTGCTTAAGGTCCATTATTTCCTTGTGAAGCTTCCCTGTAATGGCTAAAGCTCCTTGCACCCAAGGGTGTTGCATAGCTGCGGGAGAACAAGAGACACTCCTCCTCATATTTGCATAGGAAAGAAATTTGACATTGGAAGGGATAACCGAGTTTGGAATAGCTGAGCTCTGTAGTTCCCCCACTGTAAATCCAGCTCGGGGGCGAGAGTTGACTTCTTGATCTTCCATGGCATCTACTCTCATCAGGTCAGCCTCCATATCTTCCTCCGTTGCCGGCCCAAAGTGGTCAGCGTCGCTGTTTACCGTTGGTTCTAGTGCCGGGTTAGATACCCGGCTTTCTCCGGCTGACTCTTGAGAAGACATCTTGCTTTAATCTGCAGCAGCAACAGCTCGAAACGAAAACAGAAGATATTTGCGTGATACGAGAGTCAAAATCTTCGGGAGTATATATAGTGAATTTTTACCGACCAAAATACGTATCGTGCAAGGAAACAGAGTCCGGAGGGCACACGAGGTGCTCATGAGGTAGGGGGCGCGCCCAGGGGGTAGGATGCACCCTCCACCCTCGTGGAGGCCTCGTGTCCTCCCCGGACTGCTACTTATTTTTCTATTTTTCTAAATATTCCAAAACGGAGAAATATTGCCTTAAAAATTGTTCACATACCTATTCCTTTTCGGAGTCTGGAACACTCTGGAAAGTGTCCTTTATGTACTCCTCCAGGGTCACGGTTTCAATAATATTAGTTTCAACATTTATAGGATTACCTGAGATATAGTGTTTGATCCTTTGACCGTTTACCACCTTCGGATTTGTGCCCGCGAAGTTGTTGATTTTTATGGCACCGGAACGATAGACCTCCTTGATAACGTAGGGACCTTCCCATTTAGAGAGAAGTTTTCCTACGAAAAATCTTAAACGAGAGTTTTATAGCAATACATAATCACCTACATTAAACTCACGCTTTTGTATCCTTTTGTCATGCCATCTTTTAACTTTTTCTTTAAACAACTTGGCATTTTCATAAGCTTGGGCTCTCCATTCATCAAGTGAGCTAATATCAAATAACCTCTTCTCACTAGCAAGTTTGAAATCATAGTTGAGCTCTTTAATAGCCCAATGTGCCTTATGTTCTAGTTCGAGAGGTAAGTGACAAGCTTTTCCATAGACCATTTTGTACGAAGACATACCCATAGGATTTTTATAAGCAGTTCTATAGGCCCATAATGCATCATCAAGTTTCTTGGACCAATTCTTTCTAGACCTATTGACAGTCTTTTGCAAAATCAATTTGAGCTCTCTGTTGCTCAACTCTACTTGACCACTAGACTGTGGGTGATATGGAGATGCAATCCTATGATTAACATCATATTTAGCAAGCATCTTACAGAAAGCACCATGAATAAAGTGTGAACCACCATCAGTCATTAAGTATCTAGGGACTCCAAACCTCGGGAAAATAACTTCCTTAAGCATTTTAATAGAAGTGTTATGATCAGCACTACTAGTTGGAATAGCTTCTACCCACTTAGTAACGTAATCAATAGCAACTAAAATATGAGTGTAACCATTAGAGGCAGGAAAAGGTCCCATATAATCAAAGCCCCAAACATCAAATGGCTCAATAACAAGAGAATAATTCATAGGCATTTCTTGACGTCTACTGATATTACCAATTCTTTGACATTCATCGCAAGACAAAACAAACTTACGGGCATCTTTGAAGAGAGTAGGCCAATAAAAACCGGATTGCAATACCTTATGTGCAGTTCTATCTCCAGCATGGTGTCCTCCATAAGCTTCGGAGTGACACTTGCGTAGGATCTGTTCATGTTCATGCTCAGGTACACAACGTCTAATAACACCATCTACTCCTTTATATAGATGTGGATCATCCCAAAAGTAATGTCGCGGGTCATAGAAAAACTTTTTCTTTTGCTGGTATGTGAAGCTAGGTGGTATAAATTTAGCCACAATATAATTAGCATAATCAGCATACCAAGGAGTGCCACGAGAAGTGCTTATGACATTTAATTGTTCATCAGGAAAGCTATCATCAATAGGTAGTGGGTCATCAAGAACATTCTCTAACCTAGACAAGTTGTCTGCAACAGGGTTCTCAGCTTCCTTTCTATCAACAATATGTAAATCAAATTCTTCAAGCAAGAGAACCCATCTAATAAGTCTAGGTTTTGCATCCTTCTTTTCCATAAGTATTTAATAGCAGCATGATCAGTGTGAATAGTTACTTTGGAATCAACAATATAAGGTCTAAACTTATCACAAGCAAACACCACTGCTAAAAGTTCCTTTTCGGCAGTAGCATAATTTCTTTGATCACTGTCTAAAGTCTTACTAGCATAATGGATGACATTTAATTTCTTATCAACTCTGTGCCCTAGAACAGCACCTACATCATAATCACTAGCATCACACATAATTTCAAAGGGTAAATTCCAATCAGGTCGCTGAACAACAGGTGCAGAGACTAGTGCTTTCTTAAGTATTTCAAATGCTTCTACACAATCATCATCAAAAACAAATGGTACATCTTTTTGTAATAAATTAGTCTGAGGCCGAGAAATTTTTGAGAAGTCCTTAGTGAACCTCCTATAAAATCTGGCGTGACCAAGGAAACTTCTTATACCTTTGATGTCCTTGGGACATGGCATCCTTTCAATAGCATCAACCTTGGCTTTATCAACTTCAATACCTCTTTCAGAAACCTTGTGCCCCAAGATAATACCTTCATTAACCATAAAGTGGCACTTTTCCCAATTCAAGACAAGATTAGTTTCTTCACATCTCTGCAAAACTCGATCAAGATTGCTTAAGCAATCATCAAAAGAGGAACCATAGACGGAAAAGTCATCCCTGAAAACCTCACAAATTTTCTCACAGAAGTCAGAGAATATAGCCATCATGCATCTTTGAAAGGTAGCAGGTGCATTACATAAACCAAAATGCATACGTCTATAAGCAAAAGTACCAAAAGGGCATGTAAAAGTAGTCTTTGATTGATCTTTGGCCGACACAGGTATTTGAGAAAAACCAGAGTAACCATCTAGAAAGCAATAATGTGTATGTTTGCATAGTCTTTCTACCATTTGATCAATAAATGGTAAGGGGTAATGATCTTTCTTAGTATCCTTATTTAATTTGAGGAAATCAATTACCATCCTATAACCTGTGATAATTCTTTGCGGAATCAATTCATCTTTATCATTAGGGACAACAGTAATACCTCCCTTCTTAAGGACACAATAGACAGGACTTACCCACTGACTATCAGCAACGGGATAAATTATACCTGCCTCCATAAGCTTGAGTATTTCTTTTCTTACCACTTCTTTCATTTTAGGATTCAAACGTCGTTGAGGATCACAAACTGGTTTGGCATCAGCTTCCAAATTTATTTTATGTTGACATAGAGTGGGACTGATGCCCTTAAGATCATCCAGAGTATATCCAATAGCGGCATGATGCTTCTTCAGAGTTTTCAATAATCTTTCTTCTTCATGCTCTGAAAGGTTAGCACTAATAATAACAGGATATATTTTCTTTTCATCAAGATAAGCATATTTAAGATTATCAAGCAACAGTTTAAGCTCAAACACGGGATCACCCTTGGGTGGAGGAGGATCACCTAAGATTTCAACAGGCAAATTGTGTTGCAGAATAGGTTCCTGCTTAAAGAATACTTCATCTATTTCCCTTCTTTCATTCATGAACATATCATTTTCATGGTCTAGCAAATAGTGTTCTAAAGGATCACTAGGAGGTACAGCAATAGAAGCAAGACCAATAATTTCATCCTTACTAGGCAATTCTTCCTCACGATGTTGTTTACTAAATTTAGAGAAATTAAACTCATGAACCATATCATCCAAGCCAACAGTAACAACATTCTTTTTGCAATCTATCGTAGCATTAACAGTACGCAAGAAGGGTCTACCAAATATAATGGGACAAAAGCTATCTTGTGGAGAACCAAGAACAAGAAAATCAGCGGGATATTTGGTTTTCCCACACAAGACTTCAACATCTCTAACAATTCCCATTGGAGATATAGTATCTCTATTTGCGTGTTTAATTGTAACATCATTTTTTTCTTCTAACTTAGCAGGTGCAATCTCATGCATAATTTCTTTGTATAAGTCAATGGGTATAACACTAGCACTAGCACCCATATCACATAAGCCATGATAACAATGATCTACTATTTTAACAGAAATAACAGGCACGCCTACCACGGGTCTATGTTTATCTCTATCACAGGGTTTAGCAGTTTCACCAGTGAATTGAATAACATGCCCATCAATATTATCCGACAAGAGATCTTTAACAATAGCAATATTGGGTTCTACTTTGACTTGCTCAGGAGGTGTATAAGTCTTAGTATTGCTTTTACGAACAACAGTTGAAGCTTTAGCATGATCCTTCATTCTAACAGGGAAAGGGGGTTTCTCAACATAAGAAGTAGGAACAATAGGATCATTATACGTGACAATCTTTTCTTCAACTTTAATAGGTGCAGCTACTTTTACTTCTATTGGAGAATGATATTTAAACCACTTCTCCTTGGGGAGATCAACATAAGTAGCAAAAGATTCACAGAAAGAAGCTACTATCTCAGAGTCAAGTCCATATTTAGTGCTAAACTTACGGAAAATATCGGTATCCATAAAAGATTTAACAAAATCAAACTTAGGTGTCATACCTGACTCCTTACCTTCGTCGAGGTCCCAATCTTCAGAGTTTCGTTTAATTCTATCCAATAAATTCCATCCAAATTCAATAGGCTTCATCATAAAAGAGCCAGCACAAGAAGTATCGAGCATGGTGCGATTGTTATCAGAAAGCTGAGCATAAAAATTCTGGAGAATTGTCAATTTTGAGACATCATGATTGGGGCATGAATATAACATTGATTTAAGTCTCCCCCAAGCTTGAGCGATGCTTTCTCCTTCGTGAGGCCAAAAATTATATATATAATTGCGATCACGATGAACAAGATGCATAGGGTAATACTTTTGATGGAATTCCAATTTCAATCTTTTATAGTTCCATGATCTCGTATCATCACATAGCCTATACCATGTCAATGCATCTCCCTCCAAAGATAAAGGGAAATCCTTCCTCTTAAAAACATCATCGGGTATACCTTCAAGCTTAAATAGTCCACAAATATCATCCACAAAGCGTAGATGTTCATCAGGATGCTTTGTTCCATCTCCTGCGAAAGTGTTAGCTAGCAGTTTTTCATCATACCCGGAAGAATTCCAAAAGGAGTTTCATATTCAATAGGTTCAGTAGGTTCGGTAGGTTGAGGAGCAACTCTTGGCTCAACCGTACGGGGTGAAGATACCCCGAACAAGCCTCTCAAACAATTACTTTCCATAGTAACAAGTGACAGATATTTCAGCACACTAAATAAATTTTTCCTTACCAAATTTCACCTACCAAAGGCGCTTCACTCCCCGGCAACGGCGCCCGAAAAGAGTCTTGATGACCCACAAGTATAGGGGATCTATGGTAGTCCTTTCGATAAGTAAGAGTGTCGAACCCAACGAGGAGCAGAAGGAAATGATAAGCGGTTTTCAGCAAGGTATTCTCTGCAAGTACTGAAATAAGTGGTAATAGATAGTTTCGTGATAGGATAAATTGTAACGAGCAACAAGTAACAAAAGTAAATGAAGTGCAGCAAGGTGGACCAATCCTTTTTGTAGCAAAGGACAAGCCTGGACAAACTATTATGATAGGAAAAGCGCTCCCGAGGACACATGGGAATATCGTCAAGCTAGTTTTCATCACGTTCATATGATTCGCGTTCGGTACTTTGATAATTTGGTATGTGGGTGGACCGGTGGTTGGGTACTGCCCTTACTTGGACAAGCATACCACTTATGATTAACCTCTATTGCAAGCATCCGCAACTACAACAAAAGTATTAAGGTAAACCTAACCATAGCATGAAACATATGGATCCAAATCAGCCCCTTACGAAGCAACGCATAAACTAGGGTTTAAGCTTCTGTCACTCTAGCAACCCATCATCTACTTATTACTTCCCAATGCCTTCCTCTAGGCCCAAATAATGGTGAAGTGTTATGTAGTCGACGTTCACATAACACCACTAGAGGTTAGACAACATACATCTTATCAAAATATTGAACGAATGCCAAATTCACATGACTACTAATAGCAAGACTTCTCCCTTGTCCTCAGGAACAAACATAACTACTCACAAAGCATATTCATGTTGATAATCAGAGGGGTAATATTGTGCATAAAGGATCTGAACATATGATCTTCCACCAATTAAACCAACTAGCATCAACTACAAGGTGTAATCAACACTACTAGCAACCTACTAGCACCAATCCCGGACTTGGAGACAAGAATTGAATACAAAAGATGAAGTAGGGTTTGGAGATGAGATGGTGCTAGTGAAGATGTTGATGGAGATTGCCCTCTCCCGATGAGAGGAGCGTTGGTGATGACGATGATGATGATTTCCCCCTCCCGAAGGGAAGTGTCCCCGGCAGAACAGCTCTGCCAGAGCCCTAGATTGGTTCCGCCAAGGTTCCGCCTTGTGGCGGCGGAGTCTCGTCCCGAAAGGTTCTCTCTGATTTTTTTTCTCATCGAAAGACTTCATATAGGAGAAGATGGGCGTCGGAGAGCCACCAGGGGGGCCACAAGGTAGGGGGCGCGCCCCCACCCTCGTGAGCAGGGTGTGGGCCCCCTGGCCTTCATCTTTGGCGATGATTTTTCTTTATTTATTTCAAGGTATTCCATGGAGTTTCAGGACTTTTTGAGTTGCATAGAATAGGCCTCCAATATTTCCTCCTTTTCCAGCCCAGAATTCCAGCTGTCGGCATTCTCCCTCTTCATGTAAACCTTGTAAAATAAGAGAGAATAGCCATAAGTATCGTGACATAACGTGAAATAACAGCCCATAATGCAACAAATATTATCATAAAAGCATGATGCAAAATGGACGTATCAGACCTCACCGTGCTCCACTGCCCCTTGTGCCTCCGCCCCTTGACGCCTCCATTGTATGAGGTTCGAATACACCTGTCCGTTCGGCTGATCAAGCAAGGTGCAGGTTTCTTGATTGATTTGATGTTCGATTGATTTCTGCAGTGCAAGGGAGGGCACCTGGCCTGCGCGGACTACCGCGTCGAGCGGCCCGAGAACCAGCGGAAGTGCCAGAAGTGCGAGCGCGGCAGTGGCTTTGACGTGCGGAACACGGTGGTGGACAGCGTTATTTCGTCGTTGAGGGCTCTACGTCACTTACCACAAGCTCGCCGATCACCAAAGCGTGTGTCCGCTCGCGCCTGCAAATGCCCCGTGCCCGTCTGAGGATACGAAGGCCCGCCGCTGGCGCTCTACCACCACGTTAGCATCAGGCATCCCATGCACGTGCACAGGATCCAGTAGGACAAGGTGCTCCAGCTTCAAGTGCCACTATCGGAGCCACGGCTCCCGCTGTTCGCGGAGGAGGACAGCCACGCGTTTTTCTTGGTCGGCGGCGTGCTCGACATCTGTGCGCCTATCACCGTGTTGGTCGTCTGCATCGGAGCGGGGGCGTCCCCACTACCGCATTACGTGGCCAAGCTGTGGGCGAACGGCCCGCCGGGGGAGCCCAAAGGCACGACCGACGCCGTCAAGGTGGAAATGCAGGTGACAAGCAGCAAGGATCCCGACGACGTCGCCATGCAGGAGCTGACCTTCTTCACAATTCCGCCCAAGCTTCTAGCCGGGGTTAAGCTGGTGTCCCTCCACATTCAGATTGACAAGCTCATGTCCTAAATGTTTCTACAGTGCCTTCTGTTTATCTTAGTAATATGCTAATATAGGGATTAGCTCGGTCTACTTTAGCTTGATAAATGGTGGGTTTTGGTGGCAACGCTGCAATTACTTCAACATCAAATCAGTAATTTCCAACAGTCGAACAGATATTTTGTGTCTGTTGGATATAAAGTTCCTTTGGGTAAGAAGTACTATTGTCATCAAAATGGATAAAAGGAGATGTATGTAGACGTATTTTAGTTCTAGATACGTCCCTTTTTATCCATTTTGACGACAAGCACTCCCTCCGTTCCACAATACATGCCTTCCATTTGGCAAAATATAGATGTATCTAGACATGTTTTAGTATATAGGTACATCCATTTTTGGACAAATGGAAGTCATGTAGAGTAGTACTCCTCCGTCCGGAAATACTTGTGTGAGAGGATGGTTGAGAACACTACATTCATAGATACAGATGCATGTGTGACCTCCCAGATGCAGAGGTCGGGGGTCATCATCCTCCTTTTCAAGAAAAAACATATGCATGTGTGAGACGACGAGTGCGTGCGTGCACCTCTTCTCTTCCTGTATAACGTACTAAACTGAGAGTACAAGTGTATGTGGGTGGCACGATGCTGCGTGCGAGAAGTCTCGAGAGATAGGTTTAATGCATCTGAAAAAAGACTAGCCTATAGCTCGCCACACAGCTATTCCTGTCGAACGCCCCATTAACCATAAGATATGTATACAACAGTGCCAGTTATTGCACGTACACAACAGTAGAAAAAAACTACCATATCATATGCTAGACCATGGCCGAGAACACGTGCCCACGTTACGCCATCCGGGAATAGTGTCGTACTTCGAAACTAGAACTGTCAACAAATTTTGAGCTTGCCTCTCGTCACATTCCAAATTACTACTACTACCACGCTATATTGAATTGCAAACCTGTTCACACCGATCACAACCTAAACGGTTTCCCACTTAGGAGCGTATTAGTACTCGGTTATAAATACTATGCCAAGATGACTGCACATTCCTCCTCAACTCCTCATCCAAAACAAACAAACAAGTCATTCAGCATCCTTCCCCTTTCGTCTGCCATGGCCAGCGTGAGTTCTGGGTCAAGAGATTACCACCATGGAGAGGCGAGCATGGAAGCGGAAGCACGAGAGATGTCCTGCCTCGCTGCAAAAGCAGCCGACATGTCCCGCCGCACGGAAGTAGTAGCACAGAGGTCCTGCCACGCCGCCGAAGCAGCACGGAGGTCCCGCCGCCGAAGCAGACTGGTCCGGCCACGCCGCGGAAGCAGCAGAAATGTCCCGCCGCACCGCGAATGCAGCAGAGATGTCCCACCGCGTCGCGGAGGCCTGGGAAAATGTCTCGTGGGCAGGCGACGACTCCTACAGGCGCATGCATGCGATCAGATCTCCGGCTAGGCGAGGTTGCATGACGACATGAAAGCCTTGTTTGAAAGGCTACCGGCATCATCCGACAACTAAGGGAGGGCAATGAGAGGCTCTGGGCCGAGCGCGACCTGTTGAGGTAGAAGATCGTCCGAAGTACAGACCAGCAGGAGGAGACCAGTGCCTTGTTGAAGAGTACCGGCGTCATCGTCAAGAAACTTCTGGATGAGAATGACATGCTCCGCATCGAGCGCCAAAGGCTGATGGCGAAACCTGTGGATGCTCTCAAGCAGCATATTGAGGACACGAAAGATCTCATCAACGCTCGCCGCGGAGACTAGTTCCCGCGGCCTGCAGCAACGCATAAAGAAAGTAGAGATCAGCGAGCCAGATCCTTGTCTTCCTTCTTCTTTTGCCCTTGTGTATTTCGGGCGTAGCCGCATGTGGCTTTTTTAATTATCTTCCTAATTATGTAAGACAATTATTATCCACTGTCGTCATCCTTATATATTCATCAGTCTTGCTACAAGTCGCATTAGATGCTATATAGGTCCGTCAGATCTTACATCAAGATCCGTGCTTTCAGATTTCCTTTTTTCCCTCTTAAATCTCAATCGAGTGAGACATAGCCATGCCATTAAACTGAGGCTCGGGCACCATTAGTGGAGACCTTGGGAGAGAGGTGGACGGCACATGGAGGTCAAAGGGCTCTCCTCCCGATAAGCATGCGCAGGGGTCTGATTGCACGCCTCTTGTACTCAAATAGCTACCCTGCATGGTGCCTCCTAGCTAATAATAAAAGGGGACGGGTGGCCGCACGTAAATGGTAGTAAATAGAACGCCCACGGTTTCAATAATACTTGTGTTTCCGATTGTAACGTGACAACACTTGTTCCAAAATGACTTTGTTGATTGTTAATGTGTGCGACTTCGCAAATTGGACTGCAAAATTACCACAGCATGTTGTTGCCATGTCATGGCACCAAGCCAAGTTTCATTATTTTCATGCGTGTTTTGGATTTACAGGAATTAAAAAGCTAAGTTTCTCAATGTTTCCAGCCCAGCCATGACGCCCAGAATTTTGAATTTCATTCCCATTTCTTGCATGGAACCTAGAAATTTACCTAAGGACACACATGTGATTTTTCAACCAACTTTGGTGCACTGGAGCATGTTCTTGTATTTCAAATTTGAATTACGCACACAAAGGTGACACGTTCCCTCTAAAAACCACAAGTGTTCTTGAGAGAAGCTCTGGTTTGCAAGAAGCTTATACCAAAATTTGTTCCTATTCGGCCATTTTTTTACCACAGCATGGTACTACCATGACATGACACCATGCCAAGTTTCATTATTTTAAAACCAAGTTTCTCAATGTTCTCGACCGAGCCATGATGCCCAGATGTTTGAATTTTATTCTCATTTCTTGCATGGGACCTAGAAATTCACCCGAGGACACAGTTGTGATTTTCAACCAACTTTGGTGCACGTGAGCATGTGCTTGCGGTTCAAATTTGAATTATGCACATTAAATGACCAGAAACTCAATTAATGTATAAAAAAGGCCAAACGAACACGGAATAATTCCATAATTTAACAGGGCACTCATGTAGTTCTATGTTGCCTTTGTAAATAAACTCAAGGGGGACAGTGTATATTGTTTCGCACTCAAAGGTGGCACGCTCCCTCTCAGAACCACGATCCTTCTTGAGAGAAGCTTTGGTTTGCAAGAAGCTTATACCAAAATATGTTCCTATTCGGCCAATTTTTTTACCACAGCATGGTAGTACCATGACATGACACCATGCCAAGTTTCATGATTTTTAGACGTGTTTTACAAGAATTTCAAAACCAAGTTTCTCAATGTTCTCGGCCGAGCCATGATGCCCAAATGTTTGAATTTTATTCTCATTTCTTTCATGGGACCTATAAATTCACCCGAGGACACATATGTGATTTTTCAACCAACTTTGGTGCACGAGAGCATGTGCTTGTAGTTCAAATTTGACTTATGCACATTAAATGACCAGAGACTCAATTAATGTATAAAAATGACAAACGAACCCGGAATAATTCCAAAATTTAATAGGGCACTCATGTAGTTCTATGTTGCCTTTGTAAAGAAACTCAAGGGGCGCAGCATATATCGTTTTGCACTCAAAGGTGGCACGTTACCTCTTAGAACCACGAGCTTTCTTGAGAGAAGCTTCGCTTTGCAAGAAGCTTAAGGGGTTGTTTGGATGGCAGCCCCAAGCTGCCCTTCCAAATTTTTGGCTGTTGACCACAAGTTGGCCCAGTGTTTGGATCGCAGCCAACTTTTTGTCTTTTTCGCCAGCCGTTGTGATTCCGCACTGGCGTGTGGGCGAGTTCCCGGCGGCTATTTCCTTTGCCAAAATTTTGGCATGCCATCGTTTTGGTTGGGCTAGTGTGGGCATAATCCAAACGGCCCCTATACCAAAACTTGTTCCAAATTGGCCCAATTTTTTACCACAACATGTTAGTGCCATGACATGACACCATGCCAAGTTTCATGATTTCCAGGTGAGTTTTGGATTTACGTGAATTTAGAATATAAGTTTCTCGATGTTCTCAGCCGAGTCACGGCGCCAAGATGTTTGATTTCATTCTCATTTCTTCCATGGGACCTACAACTCAACCAAGGACACACATGTGATTTTTCAACCAACTTTGGTGCACCGGAGCATGTGCCTGCAGTTCAAATTTGGATTATGCACATTAAAAGTCCAAAAACTCTATTAATGTATAAAAAGTCCAAACGAACTTGAAATAATTCCAAAATTTAACAGGGCACTCATATAGTTCTATGTTGCCCCTGTAAAGAAAATCAGGGGGAGGCAGCGTATATCATTTCGCACACAAAGGTGACACGTTCCCTCTCAGAACCAGAGGCTTGTTGAGAGAATCTCCGGTTTTGCAAGAAGCTTATACCAAAACTTGTCCGAATTCAGCCAAAAATTATACATATGAAATCTGGGTTTAGATTATCCTGAACATCTCGATACTTAGACCAATGTACTATGATTTGAATCCAACATAAAATGGATACAAATATTTGAATTGCAGATCGTATGGTACATGTAGTGCATAGTGAAATATGATTACTGTTTTATGCATGGTTTTTGTTATCAAGATAATATTTAAATTATTGTATAACTTGACAATAATCGAATTCAAATAAGGAAAATTGATCCAAATTTAGCCTATATGGTAGACGACAATATATATGTCCATATGGTGGAGTAAAATGTTCATATATGATGGAAGATCAAAATGTACGACTACATCAATTATAAACCGCAAGATCACCTAACGATATATTCGAATTCAACATGATGTGGATTCAAAAATTGTAATTCAAGATCCTGGCATTTGTAATCATATAAAAACAGACATTACTCTTTCTTTTGGTGGGAATTGATTTGTTTTTTGTTGTTGTTGAGGGAAGTGCGAATCGATTTGGTACTATACAGGGTACTCTTGTTCTCCCGATTTTATTTTACATTTTTCTTGTAGTTTTTTCAATGGCATCTATCGCAATATAGTAAAAGGCGACATGACTCTCTTGTGTCTTATATGCATTGTTTTTTTACACGTTAAGTTTGTTCCGCCGAAGAAGGAATCCGCACCTTGTTATCCCGAAATTTTCAAGCTCGAGTATCTTTTGCCTCACCTGCTTTGAAACTCCCGCATCTTCAACCTGCGCCGCGCCTTGTTATTCAGAAATTTTGACGTGCGTGAAAACTCCCTTCCCATCCGAAATCGGTCCTGCAAGCCAGACATGCGTAATCCCCCTTCTACCCCTCAGCCGGAAATGAAGCTCCACATCGCGGTGTCAAAACCGGTGGGGGTACGCTGGTAACTTACCCTACATTTTGGACAAGTGCATCCCTAAGCTTGGCTCCCCCCTCCCTTCCCCTTCGTCCCCCCATTCGTACACCGAGGCCGCCAAAACCTGTGAAACCCCACGCTCCTCCGTTGGCTTCCCGACCGCAGCTCGGCCGGAGACTCTTCCCCGACTACGTCGTCCATCGCAACAGCTCGCCGTCCCTCATCCACCGCATCGGATGAGGATCCGTTGTCAATTTTGTCGTCTCGCCGGATCAGCCGCCCCGTTCTCCACCTCCAAGGAGCTGCCCCGATGTTCGCCTCGTCTATCGCGCCACCTGAATCCCCACAGCACCGTCTTGACCTGTCCCACCAGAACCATAGCACCCTCACCAATTCCTCTGATGAAGCCGAGGCCAACCCGGTGCCACCAAGGAGGTTCTACACTCACTGCTACATTTTATTTTTTATTCGATCTCATGGGGCTGCCGGTGCTTGATACCGAGCAGCCATGGCGGGTCTCCATCGATGGCGCCGTCGCCGGCCACATCATCCACGGCGTATCTCACCCATGTTGTTGCTTCCTCGGCAGCGACTTCCACACCGGCACTAGCTGCAGCTGCTCCGGCTCTCGCTCGTGTTGCGGCTCTGTTCTGGATATCGGTCGCGCTACTGCACTGCTCTTGCTTTCGTTCGTGCTGCTGCTATGCTCTTGCTCTCGCTCGCGCTGCTGCCGCTGCTGCATGACCTCCGGCAGCTACAGGAGTGTTTGCTTTAGCACTCGCTCGCGGTGCTACTGCACGACTTGCTCTCTTCTAGTACCTTCCCTACTCGAGCGTCTGCTGATTTAGATCACTGCTTCTCTGCCACTAGTGGTCGAACGCCCTAAACATCTATTGCAATGCTCTGCTACTAGTTCAATCAATTTCGACAGTAAAATTCAGTTTTGACTATAAAGTTCAGTTTCTTCAGTTAAGTTCAGAGTGAACAGTACTTACATCATCTGTCGGAGCGGCCGTGGCGCGGCTGATGCGTTTTACATCTAGCACTTTTTGGTGGTGTATTTTACATCGTCTATTGCAGATGATATTAGAGTCCCACTTTAGATTAACATTGTCTGTCTTGTCCTACTTCAGCCTAGCTACCGTACACCTCACCGGAGCTGATTCAATGACGGAACCATCCATCACAGTGGAGCAATACCCTCGGTGCCGTTTCCAGAGGCCTCGGATCTTCTTCCCCGCCTCCGAAAGTCACACCAGCATCACCATCCTCCATGTCCAACCCAATGATGCTGAGATCCACAAGGCTTTGCCAAAGAGGTTGTACACTCATCGCATCACTTTGTTACTCTGCATTCATGTCGATCCCTCAGGGATCCTTTTCTATGGAACTACTATTCATGCATTTCGTTAGAAGGAGTGGAGCAAAGCAAAACTGGAGGATTTTTCCTTTGGTGTCTCTTTCAAAGAAAAAACATAGGAATTTTAATATTCACTTGGACGTCCTTTTCAAATTACTATGCATGAAGAACATAACTAATTTCATTACTGGCATAATAAGATTCTTATTTTTTTCATTTTCACGTGGTTTGATTTGAATTTGACCACATTTCTCCATTCCTGTGTTCTTCCAATTTATGTGAACCAAACACTCAGGTTGACTGAAATCCTATGTTTCCAAATGCTCTGTTTTGCACGTGCATTCCTATCCTATTCCTGTGTTTTTCCTGTCCCTGCGTTTATAGAATCCTCCAATTCTAAGGAGCCCTTACAGATTTACTTCATTTTCAGATAGGCGTCAAAGAAAACATTGTCTGTTATGTCCTGCTCCTGCCATGCCGTCATCCACCCCACCTGAGGTGCACCATCGATAGAAGCGTTCACTGCAGCAGAGATCCCCCTGCAGACTTTCTTTCGCCGCCTCAGATCATCTTCCCCATTACCGACAACCACGCCAACTGCATTACCATCATCAACTGAGCAGATGATCCTGAGGACTACACAGTTCCGGAAGAGCGGTCGCAGTCTTTCGTGTTTGCTTATGTTATACATCGGTTATTATTACCTGCTACTTTATCATTCAAACTTCAGTTTTAAAATGCCCGTGGGTCTCATATCGAGGCAGCAACGAATAGTATCTGTCTACTATCTAGTTCATCTAGGGTCTTCTATGTGGTTCATGTTGGGTGGGCAACAAACAATAGATGATCCATTGTCTATCTTTTTAAACTGAAATTATAATCTACCTGTGCTATCATTAGTTTTGGATCCATCCACTCGTTTGCTACCATCATTCTTCATTTTTCCATGCACCCCTTAGGCGTGACAAAATCTAACTATTTATTTTATTATGCATGTCAGATATTGTACACAATTGTACTAAACATGTAGAGAAAAAGAGAAGACCATTGCGTCGGAATATAATGTCATGCAGACGCCGCTCCATGGTGGGCGAAGTGCCCCCCCCCTCCCGCATTTCCAGATTGTATTCCAGAGGAAGATAACTGTTAAGATGGGGATTCAGAAGGAGCCGACCACGCCTGTTTACCACCTGAGGTGTTTGCTCTAACTTGGCATTCTGATGTTGGTCATATCATGCATATGGCGCCTCGCATTGCTTACATTATACATCTTATATGTCATCATCTTAATTTAGATTTGCTTGTTTGGTTCCTATATCATACTCCCACCATTCCTAAATATTTGTCTTTATAGATATTTCAACAAGTGACTACATACGGAACAAAATGAGTGAATCTACACTCTAAAATATGTCTATACACATCCGTATGTGGTAGTCCATTTGAAATATCTAAAAAGATAAATATTTAGGAATGGAGGGAGTATATGGGGATTATGCAATGCCATCTTCTTTATACAGGCATCATATACGTGAATCATGTAATGCCATCCTGTTTAGCTAGTCATCGTATATCTGAATTGTATCATTCCATATATTTTTCTATAATGTATTCCATTTGTCAACAACGTTTATACATTCATCTACTCTTCTTGTGCATCAGCCATTTGAGTCGGTCATGGGAAAATCTGGAGTGAAAACAAGGTCTTCTGAGCAGTCAGTGCTACCTATCACTGCAGATTTCTTGCTGGTTATAGATAGCTCATCGGAAGAGGATTCAGTGATAGATGACCAGTCGTATACCCCCCCCCCGAAGGTGCATGCTCTAACTTGGCAGGGTTATATTGCTCATATCATGCATGTAGTGTTTTGCATTGCCATGTCATCTGCTTAGATTAGACATGCTTTGTGTGAATGCCTCCTGTTTTCTTTCTATATCAGATATGTGAATTATGCAATGCCATATTTTTCAGCCAGTTATCATATGTGTGAATTATGCACCGCCATGTAGCCAGGCATCATATATGTGAATTATCTCATGCCATCTTTTTTTCATTACGTATTCCATTTGTCGACAATCTGTCTATATTGAACTACTCTTTCATGTGTATCAGCCATTTAAGCCAGTTATAGAAAAATCTGGAGTGAAAACAAGGTCTTCAGAGTAGGCAATGGTACCTGTTGAAGCATATGTCTTGATGGTTACAGGGAGCTCCTCAGAGGAGGATTCAGAGACAGATAACCAGTCCTATATCCCACCTGAGGTTTATGCTCTAAGTTGCAATGTTTATATTTCTCATATGATGCATATGGTGTCTTGCGTTGCTTAGTTTAGACATCATATGCACAATATTGAATTCCATCTGCTTAGTTTAGAGATCATACATGCGAGTGCCAGCTGCTTAGTATATGAATCAATTATGTCAATTATATCATGCCATCCTGTATACTTAGACAACATGTATGTGAATTATTTCAGCCCAACCTATTTTAGAAAGACATCATATAGTTTTGTCATGTCATCCTGTTTAGATACTCATCATATGTTGAATTATGCCATTATATCCTGTTAAGTTATCCATCATATATCTGAAACTGTGTCATGCTATCCTGTTAAGTTAGGCATCATATATGTGAAATTGTGTCATGTTGTCCTGTTTGGTTAGACAACATATATGTGAATTACCACATCTATCTATCATACAATGTCTGTACGTTCAATTTATTTTCTTGTTTATCAGCCATTTGAATTGGAGGGGGTGATGGCAGTATCTAAAGGAGGAAAAACCCGTTCTTCACAAAAGACAGTGCTACCCGTCTATGCAGATAGAACCATGGTTGTACTGGCCCACAAACTAGCCCCACCACACATAATCAAGACTCTTCCAGATTGCACACTTACACCATTGTGCAGAGAACCAGCTACAACCCATCTAACCGCAACCTGAGCGGATAGTAACCCACTTCTAGTTGACAAAGCACCATGTCCACCACAGAGTACCCCCACACGAGCAGTTTGTAAAGCTACTGCAGTGCCCAAAGCACGAAGACCACCACAGCGAACCCAAACTCCATGTTTAAAGCAGAAGAGCAACTGTTCTCAGGTTAGATTCCGTAGCTATGGTCCATACTCCTTTGTTGTTGCATCACTGTATTTACTCATACCAACTACTTCCAAATTTGAAGGATCCAATTGAAACTCCAATGGTGCAACAGGTATGTTTTAAACCTATTTCTTAACTGGATTGCTGTTCTAACTTCTTGCTCTATGTTGATTTCAGTTTAAGTTGTATAAACAGTTATGTTCTCATGTGATGCACATTACAAGTGTTGCCAATGTTGTGTAGTTTCTCACACTTATATTCTGTCTATGCTGTTGTGTCTTAAAAATATATGAGTTGAACTGTGTCTCTATCTTGATTAGGCAACATAAACTAGAATGATATGGACAATACAATGACCATAGTACATAGATATATGTTTGTTTCATGCTGTTATCCTGTTCACCTTACTACTGAACCGGTTTACCAAAATGAGTTTCATATACTACAAGTTAAACATGTGATGTGTCTGCTTGTTTCTCTTGTAGTATGCAAACAGAATATTGGAGAAGAGAACCCCACTATGCAATGGTAGAGAAAGTAATGCAGATCAGGTTCAAGATAGTGAGACAACCCTGTTGGTCTCCAAGAAAGGTGATAAAAACGATCTTGTAGACAGTGAAAAAAAACCACAGTCCTGCGTTGATGTAATGTTCGAGTTACTGGCCAGTACCGCTGGCACAAGCTCTTTGAACTCTCTGCCTGAATCACTTAGGATTCTTCAGTCTCAGCTAGAAGTTGAAAGGCATCAGTCAGCTGTGCTACAGCAACAAGCCGAAGGACTGAGGAAGTCCCTGCAGAAATCAGATGTGTACTTTCTTGTGCAACAGCAAGCACTGGAGGATTTAAGCGCCAAACAAGAGAAAGTTAATAAGCTTGCTAATCATCTTGCCAGCATTATGGGTACCCGGGATATTGTTTCTTGAGCTTTTCTAAAGTGGTTTCAGTTCTGGACTTGTTTTGCTGCGGCATTTATATGCTGCTTTGTTCCCTATATTTGCACTGGTGGCGAACTTTGATGCCCAGTGGATGTAATATGTGTAATAGCCATGGTAGACTAGCGTAAGTTGCTTGCTTATTTATTTCATTGTTGTCTTGTTTATTTGTTTGCTTGTAGTTAGTGCAGTTCTTTTTCCGCGGTTTGCTCATGGCCGCAATAACCTATTTTTTTAAAACTAGGCCACAATAACCATGGTCTACATATTTACTGTAGTGACACTGGGCCACCTACCGGCCGTAGAAACAATGGGACTTCTACAGGCCGTAGAAACAATGGGCCTTCTACGGGCCGTAGGCACAACGGGCCTTCTACGGGCCGTAGACACATTGAGGCTTCTACGAGCCGTATCATCAATGGGCCTTATATGGGCCGTATGATCGATCGGCCAAACATGGGCCAATAACAGACCACATTAAGACCGTAAACGGGCTAGAGTTGGAATCGTCCGATCATGGGCCGACCACAATGGGCCTTCGTTAATAGGCCGTATTTGATGACGCTATGAAAATGGCCCAACGTATTAACGGGCCACAAACGGGCCGACTGTAACAACGGGCTGAATTTGGCCCACAAGCAGAAAATGACAGTAACGATCCGTAAGTAACCGAATGCTGGAAATGAGCCCAAGAATAAATGGGCCCTGAGAAGGCTGAAAGATAACATGGGCTGGAATCGGCCCAACATATTAACGAGCCACAAACAGGCTGATTGTAACAACGGGCTGAATTTGGCCCACAAGCAAAAAATGACAGTAACGGGTCGTAAGTAACCGACTGCTAGAAATGAGCCCAAGAATAAATGGGCCCTGAGAAGGCCGAAAGATAACATGGGCTGGAATCGGGCCAATGGAAGAATGGGCTGTTAATGGGTATAAAGTGATACACTATTCATTACGGGCTAGTTTCACTACGGGCCGTTAATGGGCCAAGAGTTACCAAGGGCCTCATATGGGTCGAAAGACGTCATGGGCCATACATGGGCCGGAACTTAAAACAGACTGGAATCATATTGGACGGCCCAGATAACGCTACTGGGCCTAATTCGGATAGGCCGTAACGGGCCCTGTGTTAGCGGGCTGTAAATGGGCTATATGCGAACATGCCATTAATAGGCTTTCTGTGGGCCGGCCCGCCACCTTTTGACCTAGTCAAACTGGCCGGCCTTTTCACAGGAATAGGCCTCTGTTGGGTCATGCCACGTATCGACGTATCATAGGCGCCTTCGATCCAATGAGTGGATGACATCTGTCCCAACGGTGATACGACACGTGTTTACTCCAGCCAATGATGATTTTACATGTGGAAAAACCCCATTCGTCGGGGCTGTTAACGGGTTATCGGATCCAAAACCGGACCCGATAGCTTAACGGCATTCCGTTATGGTGGATGCCACATGTTGGTCACCCTTGACGAAAGCACTTCTATGACGCGTGAATTATCATCATGGAAGTGGCCACTTCCGTGATGATAATTTTGGTAATGTCCTAGAACACTTCTACGACAGCACAGGTATGACTATCTTGATTTTGTCATAAAATCGTCATGGATGTACATGCATGATAGAAAACGTGACCTACTGTGACAAACACGTATCATCACGGAAGTGTATTTTCTTTGTAGTGTAGGCTCACCTATGTGCACCAACAACTTATGCTAAGCAAGATAAACTACTAAGTGATAGCAAGATATATGGCAAGAAACAATACGGCTATCACAAAGTAAAGTGCATAAATAAAGGGCTCGGGTAAGAGATAACTGAGGCACGCGGAGACGACAATGTATCCCGAAGTTCACACCCTTGCGGATGCTAATCTCCATTAGGAGCAGTGTGGAGGCACAATGCTCCCCAAGAAGCCACTAAGGCCACCATAATCTCCACACACCCTCGCACAATGCAAGATGTCGTGATTCCACTAAGGGACCCTTGAGGGCGGTCATCGAACCCGTACAAATGGCAACCCTTGGGGGCGGTCACCGAACCCATACACTTTGGCAACCCTTGGGGCGGTCACCGGTACCCATCAAATTGCTTGGGGTGATCTCCACAACCTAATTGGAGACCCTGACGCTTGCCCGGAGCTTTACACCACAATGATTGAGCTCCGAACACCACCAACCGTCTAGGGCACCCAAGCACCCAAGAGGAACAAGCTCAAGGGCACCAAGCACCCAAGAGTAACAAGCTTCTCAACTTGTAACTTCCACGTATCACTATGGAGAACTCAAACTGGTGCATCAGATGTAATGGCAAGGGCACACGGAGTGCCCAAGTCCTTCTCTCCCAAATCCCACCAAAGCAACTAATGCTAGGGAGGAAAATGAGAGGAAGAACGAAAGAAGAACACGAAGAACTCCAAGACCTAGATCCATGGGGTTCCCCTCACTTAGAGGAGAAAGTGATTGGTGGAAATGTGGATCTAGATCTCCTCTCTCTTTTCCCTCAAGAACTAGCAAGAATCATTGGAGGGTTTGAGAGTTAGCAAGCTCGAAGAAGGTCAACAATGGGGGAAGAACACGAGCTAAAGAGATAAGCTCCATTGGGGAAGAAGACCCCCTTTTATAGGTGGGGAAAAATCCAACCATTATCCTCACAGCCCACATAGAGCGGTACTACCGCTCGACCTCACGGTACTACCACTAGGGGTAGCGGTACTACCGCTTGGGCGGCAGAAGCCCAAAGAAACAACACTACAAAGGGGCAACAGGGAGGTACTGCTGCAGGAGCGGTACTACCGCTTGCCCTTGTGGTACTACCGCCTGCCCTTGGGGTACTACTACGCGACCACGGAAGGAAAAAACTACCGCGCCTACAACCGCAGGAGCTAGCTACGAGAAAAAGTCAGCACGGTACTACCGCTCACAGGGAGCGGTACTACCGTGTGAGGGCGGATGTAAAAAATTACATTTGCGCCTACTACCGCATGCAACGGCGCCAGGACACGAGGCAGTAGTACTACCGCTCATCAGGAGCGGTACTACCGCGTTGGCCGCGGAAGTAAAAATTTACTTCCGCGCCTACTTTCGTGTGCTCCAGCGTTTTGGGCTAGAGGCAGCGGTACTACCGCTCACCAGGAGCGGTACTACCGCTGTCCCCTGTGGTACTACCGCTCCCTTGAGCAGTACTACCGCACGCCACAGAGGCTTTAGCACTTGGATGCCTTCAAAACGTAGCTAAAGACAACAAATGGATCCAATAAAAACAGAACTGCCATAACTTCTGCAAATGAGCTCCGAATTGAGCAAACTCAAGCTTGTTGGATACAAGACAATGAGTAGCATCAAAACAAAAAGTGGCAGGGGAGGTATGCCTAACAAAAAGAGGAGAGAAACCTCCAACAAAGAAGAACCGACAAAACCTCCAACATCGAAAACATCATAGAAGATGCAAGTGAACTCCGTTTTCGATGAACTCGAGCTTGTCATCAAGAGAACCAAACAAGAACCAAGAAAGATGATGCAAGTATGCAATGGTTTGTGCTCTCTACGAATTATACGATCAAGCTACTGATCGAGAGCCCCCATTGATAGTACGACAATCGATCCTAAAACCCGGTCTCCCAACTACCACCATGAGACCGGTAAAATAGAAAACCAATCAAGGGAAAACCTTTGCCTTGCACATGGTCCACTTGAGCTAGATGATGACGATCTTGTCCTCCTCAAGATGGACCACCTTTCTTGATTGCGTTGGGTCGATGAAGACTAGATGATTGCTCCCCCATACTCCACTATGGGTGAGACACTCTTCGGCACATCTTCACAAGTCCATTGACACCAAAATGGATGGCAAGCTTCAAGCATTTGATCTCTTCATGATGCTCCACTTAAACTTGCACACCGCAACCTAACCCCACAAAGAACTCTCACGCATACCATGGACAATGCTTACCATACCATGGGATCACTTGATACCTTGGTACATCTTGTACGCTTAGTATGTTGATCAACTTGATTCACTCTTTGACTTAGTCTTGGTCAACCTCTCACAAGACCAATCTTTAGGTAATTCCTTGAATAGCACCTTGGTCTACACAACCTCTCCTTGAAACCAACACATGTATTCCAAGAAAAGCCTACGGACAAAACCTTCAAATATAACTCAAGACAACCATAAGTCCATAGATATTGTCATCAATTACCAAACCAAACATGGGGGCACCGCATGTTCTTTCACCTACTTATTTAGGCATTTCCATGGCCATTCCGAGATATATTTCCATGCAACTTTCCACCGTTTCATTTATTATGACACGCTTCATAATTGTCATATTGCTTTGCATGATCATGTAGTTGACATTGTATTTGTGGAAAAGTCACCTTTCATAATTCTTTCATACATGTCACTCTTGATTCATTGCACATCCCGGTACACCGCCGGAGGCATTCACATAGAGTCATATTTTGTTCTACCATTGAGTTGTAATTTTTCGAGTTGTAAGTAAATAGAAGTGCGATGATGATCATTATTAGAGCATTGTCCCATGTGAGGAAATAAAAATAAATAAAAAAAGAGGCCAAAGAAGCAAAAATAAGAAAAAGAGGCCAAAGAAGCCAAAGAAAAAAAGAAGAAAAAAAGAAGAAAAAAAGAAAAAGAAAAAAAGAGAGAAAAAGAGAGAAGGGACAATGTTACTATCCTTTTTCCACACTTGTGCTTCAAAGTAGCACCATGATCTTCATGATAAAGAGTCTCTTATTTTGTCACTTTCATATACTAGTGGGAGTTTTTCGTTATAGAACTTGGCTTGTATATTCCAACAATGGGCTTCCTCAAATGCCCTAGGTCTTCATGAGCAAGCAAGTTGGATGCACACCCACTTGGTTTCTTTTTTTGAGCTTTCATAAACTTATAGTTTTAGTGCATCTGTTGCATGGCAATCCCTACTCACTCACATTGATATCTATTGATGGGCATCTCCATAGCCCATTGATATCCCTAGTTGATGTGAGACTATCTCCCTCATTTTGTCTTCTCCACAACCACCATATTCTCTTCCATCATAGGCTATGTCCATGGCTCATGCTCATGTATTGCGTGAAAGTTGAAAAAGTTTGAGAACGTCAAAGTATGAAACAATTGCTTGGCTTGTCATCGGGGATATGCATGATTTGAGTATTTTGTGTGATGAAGATGGAGCATAGCCAGACTATATGATTTTGCAAGGATAAGCTTTTTTTGGCCATGTTATTTTGAGAAGACATAATTGACTTATTAGTATGCTTGAAGTATTATTGTTTTATATCAATATTAAATTTTTGTTTTCAATCTTACGGATCTGAACATTCATGCCACGGTAAAAAGAATTACATGGATAAATATGTTAGGTAGCATTCCACATCAAAAATTTTGTTTTTATCATTTACCTACTCAAGGACGAGCAGGAATTAAGCTTGGGGATGCTTGATACGTCTCCAACATATCTACAATTTTTTATTGTTCTATGCTATTATGTTATCTGTTTTGGATGTTTTATGTGTATTATTATGCTATTTTATATTATTTTTGGGACTAACCTATTAACCTGGAGCCTAGTGCCAGTTTCTGTTTTTTGCCAGCTTTAGAGTTTCGCAGAAAAGGAATACCAAACGGAATAAAAACTTTCGCGATGATGTTTCTTGGACCAGAAGCAAATGAGGAGACTTAGAGATGAAGTCGGAGAAGCAACGAGGCAACCATGAGGGTGGAGGGCGCGCCCCCTACCCCGTGGGCCCCTCGGAGGTCTCCTGACATAATTCTTTCACCCATATATACTCTTATACCCCAAAACCACCAGAGAGATCCACGAAAACACTTTTCCACCGCTGCAACCTTCTGTACCCTTGAGATCCCATCTATGGGCCTTTTCCGGCATCCTGCCGGAGGGGGATTCGATCACGGAGGGCTTCTACATCAACACCATTACCCTTTCGATGAAGCGTGAGTACTTTACCACAGACCTACGGGTCCATAACTAGAAGCTAGATGGCTCTTCTCTCTCTTTGATTCTCAATACCATGTTCTTCTCGATGTTCTTGAAGACATATTCAATGTAATACTTGTTCGATGAGAATTTGTACTAAAAATAGTACGGAAATATTTTGTACCCATATTTTATGTGGAGCAAGGAGTGCCCATGGATATTGCATGCGTGTCATACACGTGCACGCATGTACATTGAAAACTGTTGGCTAAAAGAAATTTTAATAGGCGAATGGCCGGTTAATTGATTAACTGTATATTAAGCTAGCTCAATGTGTACGTGGGTGCAACTGCACTGCATGGCCATGCAAGTTTGAGAAAGGGTTACGTACATGGAGCGCATCGGTTGTACACGAACGCACCGGTTGATCGGTTATATGCATGAAAAGACCCACGTACTGGCCCGGGCAGCACGTAATGCTAATATGAATGTGTCCCATTGTACGTACGCGTACCACAATACGTGTCCGGCTCGCCGGTACGTGCGTATATCTCGAGTAACGAATGCCGGCCAGCCACCATGCAAAAAAAAAAGAATACCGGCCAGCCCGTGTTTATACGTACTCAAATACCACGAAGATCATGCATTGAGCGGAAGCACTCCAGGCCCGCGTGCAGCCACACCCACACAGCTAGGTACGTATCAAGTAATTGTTCCTTTATGTGCAGGCTTGTGCATCAAGAACGCCGAAGGAGATAAACGCACGGTGATCCTTATCAAGTCCAAGAAAATCGGAACGGCGACGGCGGTTGGTGCAGCGCCCTACCCTTCTCCAACTCCCTATAAATACTCACCCCATCCAGCTATCGAGCTATCGATGGGGAAGGGAACTCACGCACGAAGCACCCAGGAGAGACACCAGGGGAATCCATCTACCCACACGGCAAAAGAAGGAAGGCATCGGGAGGAGGAGGCCAAGGCCAGAACTCCCGACGCACACGGCCAGCTCCTGCGGGCGGCCGTGGCTTCTGTGCACAGCCGGACCAGGCTCACCGGAGGCCCTCTCTTCTACCAGCCTGCACGTGCACATCGCAAGCTGGTGGTGGAGATCGACGCCATGCCGATCATCTTCTCTCAAGGTGAGCAATGAACTCGTCCCATCTCTTCCTTCTCCATGCATCTCTCTCGATGGCGGTTAACGGAGCTGCCGTCGGACTGCCGGAGTTGAGGCGGCCCGTCAACTCCGTCTCACCTCATTGAAGACGACGACGCCGCCCCGGGGCTGCCGCGTGTGCGCGTCCCCGGTGTACTCTCCACCGGGCAATGACGAGTCGGGACCGCCGTGTGTGCGTGGCCTCCGGCGTGCCCGCAGCTCACGGCTATGGCACGCTTTACCGACGACTGGTGTGAAGACGGTGACGACGTGCCGGGGTGCCGCCCATGCGCAACCCCCGGCGCACCCTTCACGCCAGACTCATCACTGGCGATGACCCGCCGGGGCTGCCTTTCGCGTGCAGCCCCCGGCGACTCCTTCACGCCGGACTCATCACGGGGGATGACGTGTCGGGGTTGTCCTTCATGTGCAGCCCCGGCGACCCCTTCATGCCGGACTCACCACCGGCGATGACGCGCCGGCGTTGCCCTTCGTGGGCAGCCCCCGGCGGTCCCTCCATACCGGACACACCATCAGCGACGACATGCCGGGGCTGGGCGCCCTCGACGCACTCTCCGCGCAAGACGACAACTACCGTGAAGATGGGGCTGCCGCCCACGCGTGCCCCGGGCGCACTCTCCACACATGAGGACGACGTACCGGGGCCGTCGACTGTGCGCGGTCTCCCGCACACCCTCGGTCGCCGAGTCTGCCAGCAACACCATCGTGTCGGGACTCGGCGGCACGCATCGTTCGACGCGGTGCACTCTAGTGAGTTCCACTCGGCGCACACTACTGCGCCCCCTTTTACTTACACCATCGGCGGCGCCTGGGTGAGGCACCGCCACATCACGAGGCCTTACACGCCCCGTCTCACCGGTCCATGGAGGCGCCATGTGCTGGTCGGGACTCGTCGACATGCATAGTTCGACTCGGCGCCATCTAGGGCGCCACCCCTTCTACCTACACCCTCGGCGGCGCCTGGGCGAGGCTCCGCCGCATCGCGAGGTCTCCTTCACCGATGCCTTGCCGGTCCATGGAGGCGCCATGGGCTGGCCGGGACTCGGCGACATGGTCCATTCGATGCGTCGGCGGCGGCGCGGCGCTCGACGAGTCACCTCTCCTCGTCGTAACCATGGAGGCGGCGCGACACTCGACGAGTCACGATGACTCATCATAGCTATGGCGGCGGAGACAACATTCTGCTACGGTAGGGACACGCTTAAGCGTATCTCGCAGCCTCCCCCTTCATCGGCACGAACACGTGTCACACGTGCCGAGTGGTGCAAGGTGGCGACTTTCACCGCCATATGCGGTCATCGACGGATGTGTGTACGCCATGTGTCGCACATCCATCCACTCTTTCTTCTCCTATCGACATCTACTCCCATGGGGCATACCCCTCGCACTCCCGACGAATCTACAATGTCATCGACGACGTCCAAGCCAAGCCCAAACATGCATGCTACTTCAACAACCACATCGACGCCGCTCAAGGCCGACGAGGCAAGACGGCGTAGGCGGGCGTGGCTGGAGCAAAGGCCACGTTTTTGACGGCGCGTGTACCACTCCGTACACGGACTCTGCCGCCGCCACACACACACCACCACCACCACCATGCATGAGGAACGCGAAGCGAAGACCGAAGACGACGACTGCGCAGCTTAATCGGAGGTGTCATGCGGTGCTATCCGCGGGAGTAATTAACCGGGGGCTTTCCGAGGCCCCCGGGAACCAGGAGACCATGATCGCTTGATCACTTTGGCCACGCCAGCAGGCCCCACACATTTTCTGTTCTTCTTCTTGTATTTGTGTACTTTGTACACTGACACGCCCACAACATTTTGTTCCCCGGTGCAAAGGGAGATGCTTATACGAAACCCCCTATTCTTTTCATGAGCGATGTCTCTTTCCTTTTTTGTGTCAAACTATACTCTTTTGCGGTGTGTTTGCCGAGATCCGATGAATTGTGGATTTATGATCAGATTATCTATGAATATTATTTGAGTCTTCTTTGAATTCTTATATGCATGATTTGATTTCTTTGCAAGTCTCTTTGAATTATCGGTTTAGTTTGGCCTACTAGATTGGTTTTTCTTGCAATGGGAGAAATGCTTAGCTTTGGGTTCAATCTTGCGGTGTCCTTTCCCAGTGATAGTAGGGGAAACAAGGCACGTATTGTATCGTTGCCATCAAGGATAAAAAGATGGGGTTTTGATCATATTGCTTAAGTTAATTCATATACATCATGTCATCTTACTTAATGCGTTACTCTGTTCTTCATGAACTTAATACTCTAGATGCATGCAGGAGTCGGTCGATTTGTGGAGTAATAGTAGTAGATGCAGAATCATTTCGGTCTACTTGACACAAACACGATGCCCATGTTCATGATCATTGCCTTAGATATCGTCATAATTATGCGATCTTCTATCAATTGCTCGGCAGTAATTTGCCCACCGTATTATTTGCTATCTTGAGAGAAGCCACTAGTGAAACCTATCGCCCACGGTTCTCCTTTCCATCCTACAAGTTCTATTTTCCATCGTACTAGTTTCCGGTCTACTATTTTGCATCTTTTACTTTTCGATCTATAAACCAAAAGTGCCAAAAATATTTACTTTACCGTTTATCTATCTTTATCAGATCTCACTTTTGCAAGTAACCATGAAGGGATTGACAACCCCTTTATCGCGTTGGGTGCAAGTTTGTTGATTGTTTGTGCAAGTATTCAATGACTTGTGTGTTATCTCCTACTAGATTGATACCTTGGTTATCAAACTGAGGGAAATACTTACTCTACTTTGCTGCATCACCCTTTCCTCTTTAAGGGAAAAACCAACGCAAGCTCAAGAGGTAGCACCGCCACCCAAAGCCTCCAACAAAAGGTCGGCCGCCACCAAATCCGATCGGACCAGAGCTCCTCCGTCCGTGTCGCCCGGATATGCCTGTTCCCAATGCCCTCCTCCTCTGTCGCGCCCTGCTGCTGTTCCCTGTGTCCCTGCACCGGCGGTGCTCTGCCTGCATTAGAGGAGACGAGTGCATGTTGTGCTAGTGCCCGTTAACCATTCCGCTCGAGCGTGTGGGCCACATCATCAGAGCAACCCACCCTCCTAGAGATGCCAAGGCCCAGCTGCATGAATCCATTCGGCCTTGCGACCCTCTCCATGATGGGCTGAGCCCAGTATGCTGAGCGTCCAGCCTCGCAATTCCTCCTCCATTGAAATAGTTATATTAATGTTGTATATGCCTCACAATCTCGTCCATGGACCTTCTCATGTGGGAGAATCTAATTTGTAAGCATGAGTGAGCAAACGGTGCCATCCTGTCCCATTTCTCGGCCACCATGGGTTAGCGAATGTCACACCCTTCATCGGGACGGGACTTCTGGGAGCTCTCCATCGTCAATGCGGCCTCCACTAAGAAGTGCCCTGTCGCCCCTATTCGTATGGATGGAGAGTCTTCTTCATGCCCTGCAGCCTCGCCGGCGATTCCTATGTCACGGACTTCTCCATCCTAGTTATAGGACATGCACGTCACCATAATATTTGCATGTGCATGAGAGAATTCCTCACAGGCTCACACCTTCATCATAAGCAGGGGAGGAATATGAGTAGGACCGCGAGCACGGAGGAGATGGAGGCGACCACCTCACCGGAGGGAGACATGGCCGATGCGGTGGGGAGGTGACATGGAGCTAAACATGGATTGAAGATTCTATCATGGGTTCTCATAGAAAGATGAGAACTGAATATGGAGTTCTTTCTATTGAAGACACTGAGGCACCTGAACTGTGACGCCCCCGATTCAATCGTACACTAATCATGCACGCAAATGTGTACGATCAAGATCAGGGACTCACGGGAAGATATCACAACACAACTCTACAAATAAATAAGTCATACAAGCATCATAATACAAGCCAGGGGCCTCGAGGGCTCGAATACAAGTGCTCGATCATAGACGAGTCAGCGGAAGCAACAATATCTGAGTACAGACATAAGTTAAACAAGTTTGCCTTAAGAAGGCTAGCACAAACTGGGATACAGATCGAAAGAGGCGCAGGCCTCCTGCCTGGGATCCTCCTAACTACTCCTGGTCGTCATTAGCGGACTGCACGTAGTAGTAGGCACCTCCGGTGTAGTAGGGGTCGTCATCGACGGTGGCGTCTGGCTCCTGGACTCCAGCATCTGGTTGCGACAACCAGAAAGAAAGGAAAGGGGAAAAAGGGGGGAGAAAGCAACCGTGAGTACTCATCCAAAGTACTCGCAAGCAAGGAACTACACTACATATGCATGGGTATATGTGTAAGGAGGCCATATCGGTGGACTGAACTACAGAATGCCAGAATAAGAGGGGGATAGCTAATCCTGTTGAAGACTACGCTTCTGGCAGCCTGCGTCTTGCAGCATGTAGAAGAGAGTAGATTGACGTCCTCCATGTATCATCTTCAAGTAGCATCTCCAAGTAGTATCTCCAAGTATCATCTCCAAGTAGCATCGCATAGCATAATCCTACCCGGCGATCCTCCCCTCGTATCCCTGAGGGAGAGCGACCACCGGTTGTATCTGGCACTTGGAAGGGTGTGTTTTATTAAGTATCCGGTTCTAGTTGTCATAAGGTCAAGGTACAACTCCAAGTCGTCCTGTTACCGAAGATCACGGCTATTCGAATAGATTAACTTCCCTGCAGGGGTGCACCACATAACCCAACACGCTCGATCCCATTTGGCCGGACACACTTTCCTGGGTCATGCCCGGCCTCGGAAGATCAACACGTCGCAGCCCCACCTAGGCAAAACAGAGAGGCCAGCACGCCGGTCTAAACCTAAGCGCGCAGGGGTCTGGGCCCATCGCCCTGAGCACACCTGCACGTTGCGTGGGCGGCCGGAAGCAGACCTAGCCTAGTGGCGTTCCAGTCCAATCCGGCGCGCGCCGCTCCGTCGCTGACGTCTGAAGTGCTTCGGCTGATACCACGACGTCGGGATACCCATAACTACTCCCACGTAGATGGTTAGTGCGTATAGGCTCGTAGCCGACTCAGATCAAATACCAAGATCTCGTTAAGCGTGTTAAGTATCCGCGAACGCCGAACAGGGCCAGGCCCACCTGTCTCCTAGGTGGTCTCAACCTGCCCTGTCGCTCCGCCACAAAGTAACAGTCGGGGGCCGTCGGGAACTCAGGCCCACCACTACCTGGATGGAGCCACCTGCCCCTTCAGCCCCCATCTCCAAATAGTATCAACAGTAATGTAACAGTGTAAAGTATATAGTATATGCCTGTGATCACCTCCCGAAGTGATCACAGCCCAGTAGTATAGCATGGCAGACGGACAAGAGCGTAGGGCCACTGATGGAACACTAGCATCCTATACTAAGCATTTAGGATTGCGGGTAAGGTATCAATGACTGTAGCAGCAATGACAGGCTATGCATCAGAATAGGATTAACGGAAAGCAGTAACATGCTACACTACTCTAATGCAAGCAGTATAGAGAAGAGTAGGCGATATCTGGTGATCAAAGGGGGGGCTTGCCTGGTTGCTCAGACAAGAAGGAGGGGTCGTCGGTGACGTAGTCGTCCACAGGGGCATCAGCATCGGTGTCGGAGTCTACCGGAAAGGAGTAACGGAGGGGGAACACAATAAATAACAGAGCAATCAAATGTAACACAAAGCAAGACGCAGCAATACGTTGTGCTAGGGGTGACCTAACATAGGGATAGGCGATACCGGTGAAGGGGGAAACATCCGGGAAAATATCCCCGGTGTTTCGTGTTTTCGGGCAGAGGAGCCGGAGGGGGAAAGTTGCAAGTTTGATATGTTAGGGGTGCGTGGCGGACGAACGGACTGCGTATCCGGATTCGTCTCATCGTTCTGAGCAACTTTCATGTACAAAGTATTTTCATCCGAGTTACGGATTATTTTATATTAATTTTTAAAGTTTTATGTCATTTTTAGAATTAACAGAATTAATTAAACCGAAAATCATTTTATCACGTCATCATGATGTCAGCATGACATCAACGGTCAACTGTGGACTTTGACTAGTCAACAGACCACTCGGTCCCACATGTCATTGTCTAAGGATAACTAAACAGGTTTAATTAGTTTAACTAGTGATTAGGTTAGCCTAAACAGAATTAATTAAGTTAATTAATTTAGTTAATTAATTAATTAACATTTTTATTTATTTATTTTATTACTTTTTTTTCTGGGGCTGTGGGCCCCTCGTGTCATAGAGTCAAGGCCTTAACGGGCGCGGGCACTGGGCTAACGGGGCTTCGCCCCGGTCGTGCAGGCGCGTGCGCCGGGCGCCTTAGCGCGCGGACAGGGGGAAAGGGGACGGCGTGTGGTCCGGCACCGGCGACCGTGGCCGGTGCAGGGCGGCGCAGCGAGGCCGGCCGGAGCTGAGGGGAGGCGCGATGGCAGGTGCGCGGGGCGCCAGAGGCGAGCAGCGCAACAACGAGCGAAGCTGGGCCGCGCGGGTGGGGCGCCGCGGCCGAGCGGGAAGTTGCATCGCGCAGGGCGCGGTCGGGCAGCCGTGTACGGCGAGGCGACGGCGGGGAACGGCTCGGGCGCACGGTGACAGGGGAAGAGGGGAGAGGAGGAGGGCGCGTGCTCACAGGGGTGTTGCAGGGGTTCGGGCAGCGGGGGAACGAGGAGGTGGACGGGGACGACCGGTGAGGATGGCGGAGACGGGGTTGAGGAGGCGGTCCGGCGGGCTCCGATGACGGCGCGAGGTGGCGGCGATGTCGACGACGTTGAGTAGGCGTCTAGCCATGAGGGAGAGGCGACGGGGCCGCGAGGAGGATGGCAAGGAGGTGGCAGGGCGACGTCGGGGCGAGGTGGCGCTGGTGATCTGGCGACGGCGCACAGCGGCGGGGGCGAAGGGATCGGGGCGGCGAGCGATTGGGCGCGGCCGTGCGGGAGGAGGGGATCGAGCAGGGGCGCCCCTCCCCCAGGCATGATGCGTGCATGAGTGTGTGTGCGTGTGTTGTGTGTGGTGGCGGCGGGTGAGGGGACGAGGGGAAAGGTGGGGGGAGTGGGACGACGGGGGCAAACGGGTTAGGGTTTTTGGGGGGTAGTGGCCTTGTAGGCCAGAGATGGGGGGGCGGCTGGGCCGGCCGGTCGGCCAGCTGGGTCGGGGCCCAACGGGAGGGGTGGTTTTCTCCTTTTGTTTGTTTTATTTTCCCCTTGTTATTTTTCTTTATTTCTTTTCTTTTATTTATTCCTTTCGGTTTTATTAAATTATTAATTTATTTCAATTTTGAAGAATGTGAGAACAACACCTAAATATGGTGTGCTAAAGATACCACTGCCACATTAATTTGGACAGCTAAATAAAATAGTTTAATATTTTACAAAATACAAAAGGCATTTAATTAAATTCTTTTGCTGCTGTTTTATTTTCCTTTGAGCATTTAAACATTTTATAAAAATGTGGTTTCATCACCATAATTACCTATGTATTATTTGGTGCACTCCGAACATTTAAATTTTAATATTTGAAAACTTTTATTGTTTGCTCGATTTTGAATTTGAAATTCAAACTAGGTTCCGAACTAACGCGAGTTTATCCACAGTAACCGAGGTGATGTGGCATCATTAGCGGGGATTACTGTAGCTTAATTACCCGGGCGTCACAATTCTCCTCCACTACAAGAAATCTCGTCCCGAGATTTAAGCGGTGGAGTAAGGGGCGAAGGTGTTGGTAGCAAAAAACCTAACGAGTCTTCTCAGTCTTGGCTTCCCTTTCGAAGAGGTTGATCCCTTTCGTTGATGTCTTCATTTCACTGCTTCAAGTCACCATGATCAATTTGTCATCCTTTCTTCGGGATCTCCATCGTACTTACGAATAGGTAAGGGGCAGCTCTACAACGATAGGATGTTACAAGGGAAAATCTTCTGGGGGTTTTCCCAAGTATGAACATATGAGTATCTCTCGAGTTGAACAAATGAAACACATCGAGAGCAAAGTAAGACGGTGCAATAAGAAGTTTCAAGTGGATAGGCAATCGTTCATTGCCTGAAACAGAGTGTGAATGGGGTTCAGAGCAACGGGAATAAGTATTGTGTCCGATACCAGAATTGATCACTAGGAAGGTGGCTCGCAAATTACATACGAAGTCAAGCTATAGGAATAACTTTGGCAACAGGGTGTATAGGAGAGTCAGGTTTCGATCCTGTGAAACTGTGGGTTATGGGCCCACCATGTGGTTCTTTTTTTTATAATAGGAGCAGTGACATCTTGCACGGTCATGATAGCAAGGTGTGTCAAAGGGTAGCCTGTCAGACATGTCGGCAACAACATCGATACCAAGGGCGAGGGACGAAGAGAACCATTTTCCTGCTCGTTGAACGAGGCGGGCCAATAGGCAAAGTTCTCGTCCATCGGTGGTTACCGGAATGTTTTCAACAATAGTAACAGGGTCTTGCTGACAGAGTTGTACACCGAGGTGTTTACATAAGCAGGAGAATATTACTGCTTAGATCATATAGATCACAAGAAAGGTTAAACAAAACAATGGAAAGGAAAAGGTGCTCATCAGATCAAATAGATCAATGGAATGGAAAATGTGTTTATACACATATTTCAGGGGTATATCCTTCCCAAGGACAAGCAGAGCATGATATCCATGACAGGATATTATGTAGAAAACTCCTTAGGTAGGGGAGAGAAATTTCATGACATTACCCATACAACGGTGCTTGGATAATTGAGCAAGAAACATTTAGCATTGGGCTTCAAATGTTCTTATTGAAAATCGGAGTACCACAGGCATGCTTCGAGATAGCATTGACATGGTCATTAGGTGAAGATCAGACTTTGGAAACACAAAGGATCCATCAGGAACAACTTATAGAATAAGTCTTCCAATTTCCTCACGGAAGAATGACTAACACTGCTAAAAGGAAGAACTATAACAATAGGCCCTCCGGGCAGGTGTGTTAGGATGACATCACCTTATCGGGTTAAAGACCAATGAATATGTTCAAACCATCACATCTGACCAAGGTTCAGGTATGATTGGTGTCAGGATACCTCGGGCTCAGGATGCCTGAGAAGAAAGGTGTAACACAAATTGATGGGATAACACTGTAAGATTCTCGGGAAATGAACCATGAAGTGATTTCCGTTAACAAGAGTTCATCATTATCCCCAGAGAGGACAAGGAGGTGGATGATGAACTCAACGACAATTCTTCGAGATTTCCAAAAGATGGATTTCCACAATTAAGTGAACAAGGAGATAACATTTGTCAGATCAAATGATATAAGGAAGTAAGCTCGAGGAAAACATACACAATTAAACATTGGTTGAAAGGTGCACCCGAAATATGGGTTGGGTTGCACGACCAATGTCAGAATGGTGATTCAATAATCAACAGTCTAAGAATGAATGACCGACCATTAACTTCAAAGCAATAGGGTTGCTAGAAGTTTTGGGATTACACATCACAGTCTATTTGTCGGTGTTTAGAAATAACACGGTGACCAGGAAAAGAATGGTGATGGTGATAAGTATCACTTGTATCAAGAATTCTCCAGAGGTGGTGAAATTCTCACAACATTGAGGACATAAGAGATGTTAATGTTCCAAGGTAAAGAAGAACAATGCCGGGTAGCAGTGATCTCAAAGTTTACACAAAACACGAACAAGTTGTGTTGAACGGAGGGCAATAAAGTGGTCGATGAGAACAGGAATCATCGAGGGGCAAGGATGGTATTACCCATCATGAATTCAATTGAATTCCTGGAAGAGCTCATAAGGTTGATGATGATCACGACACAATTGTCGAGAGATTTCATGCAGATGTAGTCAATCAGCGACGACATCAAGTCAAAGGAATGATGAAGCAAGAGGTTATTGGAACCAAGGGTACGACACAAACTCGAAACCAAGTTTATTGTTCAAGGCGAAATGATATGACGATGAGGATCGACGTAAGGTGAGTTCATCGTCGAAAATTGGTGCTCCGAGAATAAGGACCAGGTAGCACAGTTAGAATCGTCACGACAATGATATAGCCAAACAGGCTAGGAACGGCGTGATCGGGTACAAACTCGTACTTATAGAAGCTTACTGAAGAGTTGTTGAACCGTAGAGCGGACTCGGTTCAGTTATCGGGGTCTTTGAGTGTTCAATAACTCAGAGCCCGCGAAAAATTGGAATCAGTGGGAAGGTAACACTTGATGAAGAACTCATAAGAAGTTATGCAGTTCCATGATAATCTCGAGATACCAGGGGGGTAATACTCGACACAAGATCAAAGTAAAGGTTGGACTGGTGTATTGATCCATAGAAGACAATTGTTTTAACTTGTCCGAGAAATGAGATCAAAGAAGAACAATCATGGTCGGAACCACGATTGCAGAAGGCCAGATCCTAGATATAAGATGAACTTATACCAAAGGAATAATTCATTTAAGAGAAGCTTTAATGATAAGATCTACATCGTGTCCATGGGCATGAACACAAGTTCAAGGTCGACTCCCACTTCTCCAATGCATAACCTTTCATTCACTTCTCACGTTCGATGAAGTTGCAGTGTTGAAATTTTATCTGGTGAAGCACCAGAAGAGTATGACTCATGAAAACTTTTGAGTTCACACGATTTAGAGAAGGCATATGTTCAACCCATAGGGGCTTCTTAGAAACATATACCACAAGTTTCAAGAGTAAATAACACAAGCCCGAAAGCAGAGCATGGTTGGCCAAGCAGAGGATACAACTTAACAAAGGCATTATGTATCAGGGGAAGAGCTCACAACGTGATTAATATGAAGGACATAAAATCCAACAAAGGAACCGATGGTCCACAACGGAGCTGGTGTGGGTATCGGTACTCTATCAAAGGAAGAAGGAATGCAAGTGCACCGGATTATAGAAACAACTAACTAACTCAATTGTCAAATGCAAAGGAATTATGATTCCCAAATCAAGGGACCAGAAGCAATGCTCTGATTAGGGGTGGATAAGTTGAATAGCCTTAGGGTACAATCAAAGACAATTCGATTGGTCGAGAACCAATTCCAGTTAAAAGAATGGAAGCTCAGCCGAAAGGTAATTTATAGGGATCAATGATGATTGCATGTATTCGCAGAATATTGAGTCAACAGACTCAAAATGATAATGACAAGGAATGTCATTAAGACTACGAGACTTATGGGATTAACCATAATGCAAGCAAGCAAGAATTTCAAGAGCCAAAGGCTCCAGAGGATTTTCGGAAGATCGAATATTATTTTGAAGACTTTTGTGAAACACATGAACAACTGGGGATAAGCGGATACTCGACAAGTGCGAGAATTATCCATAGGGGTATTCAGGAGACAAGGAATTGCAAGACAGTAGGCACAAGATATTCTCGGATCAATAGAGAGAATTTCGGGGTATCTTGTAATAACAAGATCAACTGGGAATAAAAGTAAGAACGTCAAGTGTATGTATTTATCCATAGGGATATTTCGATGGTAGGGAATTGCAAAAGCAACGGGCACAAAGTCTCAAAAGGAGTTTCGGCAAGTAACTTCGAAATCTTCTGGTGCAGTCGGTGACCATCTGGACTAAAGGGGCTCTCCGGGAGAAAGTATTTTCGAGAACCTAAAGTCAGATTTTAGTAAAAATCGTTTAACCCGAATAGAAGAGATGTCAGAGTCCCAGAGCATAGGTCGAGGAATAAAAGATCCTACTACCACCCAATGGCGATGTGGGCCCGTAAGGCACACAGCCAAGTTAGTAAAAGTTTTGTAATGACTAGTCTCGACTTCGGCCAAGGAGTGTGGAAGGGGGATTCCTACAGGCAGTCGGCTCTGATACCAACTTGTGACGCCCCCGATTCAATCGTACACTAATCATGCACGCAAATGTGTACGATCAAGATCAGGGACTCACGGGAAGATATCACAACACAACTCTACAACATAAATAAGTCATACAAGCATCATAATACAAGCCAGGGGCCTCGAGGGCTCGAATACAAGTGCTCGATCATAGACGAGTCAGCGGAAGCAACAATATCTGAGTACAGACATAAGTTAAACAAGTTTGCCTTAAGAAGGCTAGCACAAACTGGGATACAGATCGAAAGAGGCGCAGGCCTCCTGCCCGGGATCCTCCTAACTACTCTTGGTCGTCATCAACGGGCTGCACGTAGTAGTAGGCACCTCCAGTGTAGTAGTCGTCGTCGACGGTGGCGTCTGGCTCCAGGGCTCCAGCATCTGGTTGCGACAACCAGGAAGAAAGGAAAGGGGGAAAAAGGGGGGAGAAAGCAACCGTGAGTACTCATCCAAAGTACTCGCAAGCAAGGAACTATACTACATATGCATGGGTATATGTGTAAGAAGGCCATATCAGTGGACTGAACTGCAGAATGCCAGAATAAGAGGGGGATAGCTAGTCCTATCGAAGACTATGCTTCTGGTCACCTTCGTCTTGCAACAGGCAGAAGAGGGTAGGTCGAAGTCCTCCAAGTAGCATCGCATAGCATATCCTACCCGGCGATCCTCCCCTCGTATCCCTGAGGGAGAGCGACCACCGGTTGTATCTGGCACTTGGAAGGGTGTGTTTTATTAAGTATCCGGTTCTAGTTGTCATAAGGTCAAGGTACAACTCCAAGTCGTCCTGTTACCGAAGATCACGGCTATTCGAATAGATTAACTTCCCTGCAGGGGTGCACCACATAACCCAACACGCTCGATCCCATTTGGCCGGACACACTTTCCTGGGTCATGCCCGGCCTCGGAAGATCAACACGTCGCAGCCCCACCTAGGCACAACAGAGAGGCCAGCACGCCGGTCTAAACCTAAGCGCGCAGGGGTCTGGGCCCATCGCCCTGAGCACACCTGCACGTTGCGTGGGCGGCCGGAAGCAGACCTAGCCTAGTGGCGTTCCAGTCCAATCCGGCGCGCGCCGCTCCGTCGCTGACGTCTGAAGTGCTTCGGCTGATACCACGACGTCGGGATACCCATAACTACTCCCACGTAGATGGTTAGTGCGTATAGGCTCGTAGCCGACTCAGATCAAATACCAAGATCTCGTTAAGCGTGTTAAGTATCCGCGAACGCCGAACAGGGCCAGGCCCACCTGTCTCCTAGGTGGTCTCAACCTGCCCTGTCGCTCCGCCACAAAGTAACAGTCGAGGGCCGTCGGGAACCCAGGCCCACCTCTACCGGGATGGAGCCACCTGTCCTTTCAGCCCCCTCGTCAGAATCACTTGCCGGTACTCAATGAGCTGACCCGACTTTAGTCACCATCTGTATAGTATGTATGTATGTATAGTATATACCCGTGATCACCTCCCAAGTGATCACGGCCCGATAGTATAGCAAGGCAGACTGACAAGAATGTAGGGCCAATGATGATAAACTAGCATCCTATACTAAGCATTTAGGATTGCAGGTAAGGTATCAACAGATGTAGCGACAATGTCAGGCTATGCATCCGAATAGGACTAACGAAAGCAGTAACATGCTACACTACTCTAATGCAAGCAGTATAGAGGAGAATAGGCGGTATCTGGTGATCAAGGGGGGGGGGGCTTGCCTGGTTGCTCAGACAAGAAGGAGGGGTCATCGGTGACGTAGTCGTCCACAGGGGCATCAGCATCGGTGTCGGAGTCTACCGGAAAGGAGTAACGGAGGGGGAACACAATAAATAACAAAGCAATCAAATGTAACACAAAGCAAGACGCGGCAATACCTTGTGCTAGGGGTGACCTAACATAGGGATAGGCGATACCGGTGAAGGGGGAAACATCCGGGAAAATATCCCCGGTGTTTCGTGTTTTCGGGCAGAGGAGCCGGAGGGGGAAAGTTGCGAGTTTGATATGTTAGGGGTGCGTGGCGGACGAACGGACTGCGTATCCGGATTCGTCTCATCGTTACGGATTATTTTATATTAATTTTTAAAGTTTTATGTCATTTTTAGAATTAACTGAATTAATTAAACCCAAAATCATTTTATCACGTCATCATGATGTCAGCATGACATCAACGGTCAACTGTGGACTTTGACTAGTCAACAGACCACTCGGTCCCACATGTCATTGTCTAAGGATAACTAAACAGGTTTAATTAGTTTAACTAGTGATTAGGTTAGCCTAAACAGAATTAATTAAGTTAATTAATTTAGTTAATTAATTAATTAACATTTTTATTTATTTATTTTATTACTTTTTTTTCTGGGGCTGTGGGCCCCTCGTGTCATAGGGTCAAGGCCTTAACGGGCGCGGGCACTGGGCTAACGGGGCTTCGCCCCGGTCGTGCAGGCGCGTGCGCCGGGCGCCTTAGCGCGCGGACAGGGGGAAAGGGGACGGCGTGTGGTCCGGCACCGGCGACCGTGGCCGGTGCAGGGCGGCGCAGCGAGGCCGGCCGGAGCTGAGGGGAGGCGCGATGGCAGGTGCGCGGGGCGCCAGAGGCGAGCAGCGCAACAACGAGCGAAGCTGGGCCGCGCGGGTGGGGCGCCGCGGCCGAGCGGGAAGTTGCATCGCGCAGGGCGCGGTCGGGCAGCCGTGTACGGCGAGGCGACGGCGGGGAACGGCTCGGGCGCACGGTGACAGGGGAAGAGGGGAGAGGAGGAGGGCGCGTGCTCACAGGGGTGTTGCAGGGGTTCAGGCAGCGGGGGAACGAGGAGGTGGACGGGGACGACCGGCGAGGAAGGCGGAGACGGGGTTGAGGAGGCGGTCCGGCGGGCTCCGACGACGGCGCGAGGTGGCGGCGATGTCGACGACGTTGAGTAGGCGTCTAGCCACGAGGGAGAGGCGACGGGGCCGCGAGGAGGATGGCAACGAGGTGGCAGGGCGACGTCGGGGCGAGGTGGCGCTGGTGATCTGGCGACGGCGCACAGCGGCGGGGGCGAAGGGATCGGGGCGGCGAGCGATTGGGCGCGGCCGTGCGGGAGGAGGGGATCGAGCAGGGGCGCCCCTCCCCCAGGCACGATGCGTGCATGAGTGTGTGTGCGTGTGTTGCGTGTGGTGGCGGCGGGTGAGGGGACGAGGGGAAAGGTGGGGGGAGTGGGACGACGGGGGCAACGGGTTAGGGTTTCTGGGGGGGTAGTGGCCTTGTAGGCCAGAGATGGGGGGGCGGCTGGGCCGGCCGGTCGGCCAGCTGGGCCGGGGCCCAACGGGAGGGGAGGTTTTCTCCTTTTGTTTGTTTTATTTTCCCCTTGTTATTTTTCTTTATTTCTTTTCTTTTATTTATTCCTTTCGGTTTTATTAAATTATTAATTTATTTCAATTTTGAAGAATGTGAGAACAACACCTAAATATGGTGTGCTAAAGATACCACTGCCACATTAATTTGGACAGCTAAATAAAATAGTTTAATATTTTACAAAATACAAAAGGCATTTAATTAAATTCTTTTGCTGCTGTTTTATTTTCCTTTGAGCATTTAAACATTTTATAAAAATGTGGTTTCATCACCATAATTACCTATGTATTATTTGGTGCACTCCGAACATTTAAATTTTAATATTTGAAAACTTTTATTGTTTGCTCGATTTTGAATTTGAAATTCAAACTAGGTTCCGAACTAACGCGAGTTTATCCACAGTAACCGAGGTGACGTGGCATCATTAGCGGGGATTACTGTAGCTTAATTACCCGGGCGTCACATGAACATTCAGAAGTTGTTTGACTCATGGATTTGTGAGGACAAGTTAATTGTTTTCTTTGACACAAGATAACACATTCAGAAGTTGTTTGCCTCATCGACTGCTGAGGACAAAGAAAAAATATTGACAGGCTAGAATATCTTCACCATTGGGAGCCAACAATTATACATGGAGACTTAAAGCATGATAACATAGAAATGACATTCTGATTTTCCAATAGCTACATATCTGTAATATACCTTTTCTTTTCACAATGGAAATACTTGTAAAGATAAGACACACGTACATCTTACTATATTTAAAGTTTTATTTTGCCTTTTCAAGATGTCATGTACTAACTTTTTGTTCAGTGGTTCTTTTTATCTGGTATAAAACCAACTGTTCTTTTCAAGGTTGAAGATGCAGAATTCTATCTAGCTCTGGTAGATGAGAGACTTTCTGCAAGATATCTTGGTGAATATCTTAACTTTTATTTGATTGTTAGTGTGAGATATTTTGGTGTTATCTTTTCTCCTAAGCGACGGAAGAAAATTGTACGAACATTTACTTGTTCTTTTTACTGATCAGTGGGGTTCTTGTGAATTTTCTGAAGCTCCACCACCCTGCAACCAAAAGAGGCTCCATGAACTTGTCGTTCTTTCGCCTAACTACTCGTGATGCTCTTGGTTGCCTTGATGAAGCTGATGTTTGTGTGTTTGACTGGATGGATAAGGAAGAAAGAAAACTGAATGGGAAAAGATTGGAGCATATGTGCTGGTTGAAAACTAAAAAAAGAGAGGATAAGAGTATCTAGTTGACAAATACCACCCGTTTATCAACCACTAGGTGCCACGCGCCTTGTTTTTTAATCAATAGTTCCCAAATATTATTTTGTGAATGTATAAATTTGAGTAAGGTAACTTTTGTACTGATTGTATGGTATTTACATATCATTATCAGTATTTTGTGCAAGCTTTTCTATAGTTACTACTATGTTACTATGAGTTCAAATGTACTCTACAAGGAAAACTGAATGTTGCTACCAATTTAAATTATCTTCGTGCAATACAGCATAATCATCTGGCATTACAAGTAATTTCATTGAGGGGTAGCCATAAAATGATTGAGTGAGAAGTAAATATACCAATTGACATGGATCAATTTATGGAATTAAAAATAAAGATATGAAATCCATAAATATGTAAACTGCCGATGTGACCCTGCCTCCACCATGTCCACCATTGGACAACCGATGCTACACTTGAAGCGTGTCTTGGCGCACTTGAAAGTGTTTATTGAATATAGGGAGAGACTGTACTAGAGTTCGTGTGCACCGGTTTTGCGATCGTGATCATCATTCTGTAATAAGAAAATGAAAGAGTAGCAGAAGAGTGGCTCGGGGCGGTTGTTCTTGATCGAGCGGTTTTTAGGGATTAAAATGGAGTGGATAAGGTACTTTTTTATCACGTTGCAACGCATGGGCATATTTCCTAGTAAACATAAAATGCAACAATTGCAAACATGATCCAGACAGGCTTAAGCATCGCTACGGTGAGAAAGTCGCTTGGTAGTAAACCCCTTGAACTTGTCAAAAACATTTTGCAACAAATCAAGCTTCGTAGACAGTGATATTACCATCAGCGCCTATCTTCCTCTTGAAGATCCATTTATTCTCAAGGGATAATTGGTTTTCTGCCCCTAGTTGTGTCCCACTCGACAGGATTGCCCCTAATTTCCAAAAGCCAGCGGTTCTGTGAAACCCACTCTGGTCGTCTTGTGCTTTTGCCCTTTGACCGTTTGACCGTCACTTTGAAAACTTCATAAATAATTCATACTAAATCAGAAAAATGCAAATAAGATACCAAAATGTTCGAAAAAACATCACATGTATGTCAATGTCACTTGCATTAATGACAAAAGTGTTGGTAAGTGCCCATCCGAGTTTTAGCTCTTATCGCACCACCATGAATACTAAAATCTTAAAAAGTTCAAAAAAAACCTAAAAAATTTGGTGTCAAAGAATAACAAATGTTTTCAGTGCTTGCCAAGTTTCATCAAGGAATGACATTTGTGGAAGTCATGGCAAAAAAAAACAATTAATTGATTGTTTTTTTGCCATGACTTCCACAAATGTCATTCCCTGATGAAACTTGGCAAGCACTTAAAACATTTGTCATTCTTTTACACAAATTTTTTTGGATTTTTTTTGAACTTTTTAAGATTTTGCTATTCATGGTGGTGTAAAAAGAGCTAAAACTTGGATGTACACTTACCAACACTTTTGTCATGAATGCAAGTGACATTAACATACATGTGATGTTTTTTCGAACATTTTGGTATCTTATTTGCATTTTTCTGATTTAGTATGAATTAGTTATGAAGTTTTCAAAGTGACGGTCAAATGGTCAAAGGGCAAAAGCACAAGACGATCAAAGTGGGTTGGATAGAACCGCTGGCTTTTGGAAATTAGGGGCAATCCTGTCGAGTGGGACACAACTAGGGGCATAAAACCAATTATCCCTATTCTCAATGGCTTGCCGATCATCGGGCAAGTCCACCAAAGTCCACACTTTGTTCTCATACATGGATCCTATCTCAGATTTCATGGCCTCAAGCCATTTTTCAGAATCTGGGCTCATCATAGCTTCTTCATAGTTCGTAGGTTCGTCGTTATCTAACAACATGATTTCCAGGACAGGATTACCGTACCACTCTAGTGTGGTACGTGTTCCGGTCGACTTACTAGGTTCAGTAGTAACTTGATCTGAAGTTTCATGATCATCATCATTAACTTCCTCTCTAGTTGGTGTAGGCATCATGGTAACATTTTTCTCTGATGTGCTACCTTCCGCTTCGAGAGAAGGCACAACTACCTCATCAAGTTCTACTTTCCTCCCACTCACTTCTTTTGAGAGAAACTCCTTCTCTAGAAAGGACCCATTCTTAGCAACAAAGATCTTGCCTTCGGATCTGTGGTGTATGGTATACCCAATAGTTTCTTTCGGGTATCCTATGAAGATGCACTTCTCCACTTTGGGTTCGAGCTTATCAGGCTGAAGCCTTTTACATAAGCATTGCATCCCCAAACTTTAAGAAGTGACAACTTAGGTTTCTTGCCAAACCATAGTTCATACGATGTCGTCTCAACGAATTTAGATGGTGCCCCGTTTAATGTGAATGTGGTTGTCTCTAATGCATAACCCCAAAATGATAAAGGCAAATTGGTAAGAGACATCATAGAACACACCATATCTAATAAAGTACGGTTACGATGTTCCGACACACCATTACGCTGTGGTGTTCCAGGTGGCATGAGTTGTAAAACAATTCCACATTGTCTTAAATGAAGGCCAAACTCGTTAACTCAACTGTTCGCCTCCGCGATCAGATCATAAAAACTTTATTTTCTTGTTCGGATGATTCTCCACTTCACTCTAAAATTCTTTGAACTTTTCAAATGTTTTAGACTTGTGTTCCATCAAGTAGATATACCCATACCTACTCAAATCATCTGTGAAGGTTAGAAAATAACGATACCTGCCGCGTGCTTCAATAATCATTGGACTGCATACATTGGTATATATTATTTCCAATAAGTCATTAGCTCGCTCCATTGTTCCGGAGAACGGAGTTTTAGTCATCTTACCCATGAGGCATGGTTCAAAAGTATCAAATTATTCATAATCAAGTGATTCCAAAAGTCCATCCGCATGGAGTTTCTTCATGCGCGTTACACCAATATGACCTAAACGGTAGTGCCACAAGTATGTTGCACTATCAATATCAACTTTGCATCTTTTGGCATCAATATTATGAATATGTGTATCACTACAATCGAGATTCAACAAGAATGGATCATTCATCAAAGGTGCATGACCATAAAAGATATTATTCATATAAATAGAACAACCATTATTCTCTGACTTAAATGAATAACCATCTCGCAATAAACAAGATCCAGATATAATTCTCATGCTTAACACTGGCACCAAATAACAATTATTGAGGTCTAAACTAATCCAGAAGGTAGATGTAGAGGTAGCATGCCAATGGCGATCACATCAACCTTGGAACCATTCTGACGTGCATCATCACCTCATCCTCAGTCAATCTTCATTTATTCTGCAGCTCCTATATCAAGTTACAAATATGAGCAACCGAACCAGTATCAAATACCCAGGCGCTGCTACGAGCATTAGTAAGGAACACATCAATAACATGTATATCAAATATACCTTTTTTCACTTTGCCATCCTTCTTATCTGCCAAGTACTTGGGGTAGTTCCGCTTCTAGTCACCATTTTCTTTGCAGTAGAAGCACTAAGTTTCAAGCTTGGGTCCAGCTTTGGGCTTCTTCACGGGAGCGACAACTTGCTTGCCATTCTTCTTGAAGTTCCCTTTCTTTCCATTTCACTTTTTCTTGAAACTAGTGGTCTTGTTAACCATCAACACTTGATGCTCTATCTTGATCGTGAAGAGCTCGGGAATCGATTTCATCATCCCTTGCATATTATAGTTCATCACGAAGCCTTTGTAGCTTGGTGGCAATGACTGAAGAACTCTGTCTATAACACTCTCAACTGGAAGATGAATTCCTAGCTGAGTCAAGTGGTTATGCTACCCAGACATTCTAAGTATGTGTTCACTGACAGAACTGTTCTCCTCCATTTTACAGCTGAATAACTTGTTGGAGACTTCATATCTCTCAACCCGGGCATTAGCTTGAAATATCAATTCTAGCTCTTGGAACATCTCATATGCTCCGTGGCATTCAAAAAGTTTTTGAAGTCCCAGTTCCAAGACGTATATCATGGCACACTGAACTATCGAGTAGTCATCAGTCCGCGTCTGCCAGGCGTTCATAGCATCTAGACTAGCGGGAGCGGGTGGGTTACCTAGCCGTGTATCAAGGACATAATTCTTCTGTGCGGCAATGAGGATAATCCTCAAGTTACAAACTCAGTCCATGTAGTTCCTACCATCATCCTTTAACTTAGCTTTCTCTAGGAACACATTAAAATTCAATGGAACAGTATGTAGCGACCAGACCTCAAACGGTCAAGTCTCAGTGCATCAGTGTCATCCCTGGATCAGTAATGCTGACACACACAGTACTCGAGAATTTATAACAGAGTTTCAATCACACACTTATTACACCGAATGTCTCAAAAGAGAACTTATTACAATAATATGGCTTAAGGCCATCTAAATAAGATAACACCACAAGGCTTGGAAGATAAAGTGAGTCCATCAACTCCAACGGCATAGCTGAGTGAACGACAACGACCTAGCGCACCTTACTCTTCGTCTGAAAAGTCTGCAACATGATATGTGCAGCCCGAAACGGGTCAGCACATGGAATATGCTGGCAATGTAACACAAAAGAGCAATGAACAGAATATATGTTATCACTACATGCATATATGGCCGGTGGAAAGCTCTATGGTTAATGTTTTGCATGAAGCCATTTTTTCCTACAACAAAGGAATATATTTTATTTAACTATCATGGTGGTTGTTAAACATTGAGAAAGTTCCTCCAGCTCTATCCCAATTAAACATGTACCAATTTACCCAACAAATTAATTTAGAGTGATGAGATCAACATGATAATCCAAGAACCAGATACTCAAGATGTCCATAACCAGGGACACGGCTAACCATGATTAGGTTGTACACTTTGCAGAGGTTTGTGCACTTTTCCCCACAAGACTCGATCTCCTCCGTTGGATTTCTTGCACTACATGGTGTTTGAGAAACGGATGACCGAGACACAGTCTTTCAGAAACATTAACTCTTTACTCTGGATGGACAGTTACACCTACTTTCTCCTACATCTACTAGCCCACCACTGAAAGTGGTCATGCAACCTACTCAACTATGCTAGAGCCCATAATAGCTTGTGGCTACACATGGAAGTTTCTAGCATAAATAATCTTATGATCCCTTTGAGCCTGGGTGGCGAACCGTAGGATGATCACACGGGTACTCCGGGATATCCTAGGACAACACTGGATTCTCCAGGTGCCCGCAACCAATCCACCCAGATGTGTATTTAAGTAACCAACTTAAGTTAACCATTAATTAACAACTTTCACATCTGTCATGGATACACTCAACCAATCAACATCTACGAGCATAGCATAGCAACCTGAGCATAACCTAGAAGCAACTCCCAAAGGTTTGATAATAAAAAGGGCAATAGGTTCTACCTCATCATCTACTTCCCAAACCCACATGTTATACAGGTCCTAACCATGCAATGTTTGAGGATTGGAACTAATGCATAAAAACTGGGTAGTAAAGGGATATGATCAAAGTGTTAATTGCCTTGCTGACGATATGCAAACCCTAGAGACTTGTAGTAGCACGTTTCACACTCCGGGAATTCTATCACAACAAACAATAGCATACATAAGCACTCAAGCATAGATGCATGGGTAAAACTCAAATAATAAGATCCAATCTGAAAGTTCAACTGAAGAGCTTCCATTTGCAAAAAGAATCAACCGAAACGGAGCTACGAAACTCAAACTACGCTCAAAAGATTGAAACCAAAACTGCTTGAAACCAAATTTTAATTTGTCAAAATCATGTTCAAGTTGATTAAACGGAAAGAGGGGCTCAAGAAGAAGATTTTGGTATTGGTTTCACTGGATTCCTACTAACGGTTAAAAAGTTGCGAGGGTTTGAAGATGAGGGGCTAATCTGCGATAAAATTAATCGTGGATAGGTCCCTTGCGAAAATAAAACATGAAAAGGAAAATTTATCGGACGAACGTCCGCTAACAGAGTCAAACGAATGAATTCGTTCGTTAAAATGAGCTAACGAACGAGAATTCACAAATTAACCTAACCGTAGAAAAACCGATCTAATAATAATAAAAAACCAATCTAGAGTTAAAAAAACCGAACAGTTTTACCTAACCAAGCAAAAAGACCGGCGGTGGCGGTGGCTAACTCCGGCGAGGCTCCGGCGGGCGGCGTCGACGGGCGGCGGCGGTGTCGGCGGGCAGCGGCGGCGGCGGCTCCGGCGAGCGGGGAGGCTGCGGCGCGGGGCGGGGGCGCAAGGCGGCGGCGCGTCGCAGGTGGTGGGCGGCGGCGGCTAGGGTTTGGGGCGGGGCGGCGGCTGGGCTGAGGCGGGGCCTCGGACTCGCCCTTTAAAGGGGTCGGCCGAAAGAGTCCGGCTCGGGCATGACCCGTAGGTCAGTTGTGATTCTCTTTTAAATGGACGGAGTAAAATAAATAAAAGAAAAACCAAACGAAGTCCAAAAATCCCGAAATAAATTTTCACGGTCCTCTAATAATACTACTAATGCAATTTTGAAAAATGCGTATTTTTCCTAACTCGAAGTAAAATTGCAATAAAAATCCAAATAAAATATTTATTTGATTTTAACATTTTTCCTCCAATATTTCTTTTATTTTAGAGAAGTCATTTTATCACCTCTCTTTTATTTTTAATATTTGAAATATTTGGAGAGAAAAACAATAAAACCAAAATGATCCTGTTTTCAATTTGAGAAAATTAAAATAGGAAAATAAATGAAATCCCCAACTCTCTTCTAGGTCCTTGAATTGCTAAGAATTTCTAGGGTCAAACCAAAATGTAATTAAGATATGATATGCATATGATGACCTATGTATACATTCCAAATTGAAAATTTGGGATGTTACAAAGCTACCCCCCTTAAGATGAATCTCGCCCTCAAGATTCGGGTTGGCTAGAAAATAGGTGTGGGTGGTCCTTCCGTAGATCTTCCTCTCATTACTAGCTGGCTTCATCCTCGGTATGGTGGCTCCACTGAACTTTGCAAAACTTGATAACCTTGTTACATGTGACTCGGCTGGCAAACTCGAGAATCTTCACTGGTTTCTCCTCGTAAGTCAAATCACTATCCAACTGAATTGCTTCCAGTGGCACTGTATCTCTTAGAGGAATATCAGCCATCTCTACGTGGCACTTCTTCAACTGGGAAACATGAAACACATCGTGAACTCCTGAAAATCCTTCTGGCAATTCCAGCTTGTAAGCAACTCCCCCCATATGTTCCAAAACTCGGTATGGTCCCACAAAACATGGTGCTAGCTTTCCCTTAACTCTGAATCATTTAGCTCCTCGAAGTGGTGACACATGAAGGTATACTCTATCTCCAGCTTCGTAAACTGTCTCTTTGTGTTTAGAATCCACATAACTCTTCTGCCTAGACTGGGATACCTTGAGTCTGTCGCGAATCAACTTAACCTTCTCTTCAGACTCCTTAATTAGATCTGGTCCAAACAACTGACGGTCTCCAACTTCATCCCACAATAGCGGTGTCCTGCACCTCCTTCCGTAAAAAGCTTCGAAAGGGGCCATCTTCAAACTGGCTTGATAACTGTTGTTATAAGAGAATTCTGGATACGGCAAGTTGTCGTCCCAACTAGATCCATAATCTAGCGCACAAGCTCTCAACATGTCCTCCAGAATCTGATTGACTCTCTCGGTCTGTCCATCTGTCTGTGGATGAAAGGTTGTACTGAACTCTAGCCTAGTACCCCAAGTCTCATGCAACTGATTCCAGAACTTTGAGGTAAACTGGGTTCCTCTATCTGATACAATGGTCCTTGGAACTCCGTGCAGACATACAATCCTGGTCATGTATATCTTTTCCAACTTAGCACTCGTATAGGTTGTCTTCACTTGGATGAAATGAGCTACTTTCGTCAATCGATCGACCACAACCCATAGAGAGTCATAGCGCAAATGAGTCCTGGGCAATCCAGTGATAAAATCCATGCCAAGCTTATCCCACTTCCATTCAGGTATCGGCAATGGCTGTAGCAATCCCGCTGGCTTCTGATGCTCCACCTTAACTCTCTGACATACATCACATACTGCTACATACTTGGCAATATCCTTCTTCATTCCTGTCCACCAGAAACTTTCCTTCAAATCCAGATACATCTTAGTGTTTCCTGGGTGAATTGAATATGGAGAATCATGTGCCTCCTACAGAATCAACTTCCTGATCTCGGGGTCATTAGGCACATATATGCGATCCTCAAACCATAAAGTATCGTGCTCATCCTCACGAAATCCTTTAGGCTTTCCTTTTCTCATCATTTCCTTTATCTCCGCAATCTCCTTGTCAGTCTTCTGAGCTTCTCTGATCTTACCCATCAAGGTGGACTGAATTTCCAATGCTGCTACATAACCTCTCGGAACTATTTCCAAACATAGCTCGTGATGATCTTCTGCTAACTCCTTAGGTAATCCGCTGGTCATGAGTGTATTAACATAACTCTTGCGACTCAACGCATCTGCTACTACATTGGCCTTTCCGGGGTGATAATGCAGTTTCATATCATAATCCTTAATGAGCTCCAACCATCTCCTCTGCTTGAGGTTCAACTCCTTCTGCGTGAAGATATATTTCAAATTCTTATGGTCTGTGTATACCTCAGAGTGGTTTCCGATGAGAAAATGTCTCCATGTCTTCAGCGCATGCACTACGGCTGCTAACTCCAAATCATGAGTAGCATAATTTAGCTCATGGGGTTTAAGCTGTCATGAGGCATATGAAACAACTCTTCCCTCATGCATAAGCACTGCTCCAAGTCCTCGACGTGAAGCGTCGCAATACACTTGATAATCCTTTCGTTGATCTGGTAGAATCGACACTGGGGCTGTAACCAAACGTTTCTTCAACTCCTGAAAACTAGCTTCACACTCCTCAGTCCATTTGAACTTGGTGTCCTTCTTCAACAACTCTGTCATGGGCTTTGCAATCCTGGAGAAATTCTCAATGAACCTCCGATAATAACCTGCGAGTCTGAGAAAACTCCTGATCTCTCCAACTGATGTGGGTGCACCCATTTAGTCACAGAAACAACCTTGGTGGGGTCTACTGCTATTCCTTCTCCGGATATAACATGTCCGAGAAATCCAACTTCCTTCAACCAAAACTCACATTTGCTGAACTTGGCATATAACTGGTGTTCCCTAAGCTTCTCAAGGACCAAACACAAATATTCCTTGTGCTCCTCTTCATTCTTTGAGTAGACGAATATGTCATCAATGAACACCACGACGAACTTATCCAAAGACTCCATAAACACTTTGTTCATCATGTTCATGAAATAGGCAGGCGCGTTAGTTAGACCAAATGACATAACGGTATACTCATATAGCCCGTACCTTGTGGTAAAAGTTGTCTTAGGTATATCCTACTCTTGAATCTTCAGCTGGTGGTACATTCTCACAGATCGATCTTGGAAAATACTTTAGCTCCTTGCAACTGGTCAAACAAATCATTGATCATCGGTAGCGGGTACTTGTTCTTGATTGTCACTTCATTCAACGCACCATAATCAACAACCATCCTTAATGATCCATCCTTCTTTTCCACTAGAAGCACTAGGGCTCCCCAAGGTGACGAACTTGGTCATATGTAACCTTTATCCAGTAACTCTTGGATCTGCTTCTTAATTTCCTCCAAATCCTTTGCGGGCATCCGATACGGTCTCTTTGACATTGGCCCGGTGCCTGGCAAAAGCTCAATCAAAAACTCAATGTCTCTATCCAGTGGCTGCTACCTCTTGAGCATGCGTTGGTTTTCCCTTGAAGAGGAAAGGGTGATGTAGGAAAGTAGCGTAAGTATTTCCCTTAGTTTTTGAGAACCAAGGTATCAATCCAGTAGGAGGATACACTCAAATCCCTCGTACCTGCACAAACAAATAAGAACCTTGCAACCAACACGATAAAGGGGTTGTCAATCCCTTCACGACCACTTGCAAAAGTGAGATCTGATAGAGATAATAAGATAAATATTTTTGGCATTTTTACGATATAGATTGGAAAGTAAAGATTGCAAAATAAAGTAGATCGAAAACTTATATTATGGAAAATAGACCCGGGGGCCATAGGTTTCACTAGTGGCTTCTCTCAAGATAGCATAAGTATTACGATGGGTGAACAAATTACTGTCGAGCAATTGATAGAAAAGTGCATAGTTATGAGAATATCTAGGCATGATCATGTATATAGGCATCGCATCCGCGACAAGTAGATCGAAACGATTCTGCATCTACTACTATTACTCCACACATCGAATGCTATCTAGCATGCATCTAGAGTATTAAGTTCATAAGAACAGAGTAACGCATTAGGCAAGATGATATGTGATGACCCACAAGTGTATGGGATCAATCATAGTCCTTTTGGTAAGTAAGAGTGTCGAACCCAACGAGGAGCAGAAGGAAATGATAAGCAGTTTTCGGTAAGGTTTTCTCTGCAAGCACTGAAATTGTAGGTGATAGATAGTTTTGTGATAAGATAAATAGTAACGAGTAACAAATAAACAAAGTAAATAAAGTGCAGCAAGGTGGCCCAATCCTTTATGTAGCAAAGGATAAGCCTGGACAATTTCTAATAATGAGAAAGGAGCTCCCAAGGACACATGGGAATTATCGTCAAGCTAGTTTTCATCACGTTCATATGATTCGCGTTCGGTCCTTTGATAATTTGATATGTGGGTGGACCGGTGCTCGGGTACTACCCTTACTTGGACAAGCATCCCACTTATGATTAACCCCTATTGCAAGCATCCCACCATAGCATGAAACATGTGGATCCAAATCAGCCCCTAACGAAGCAACACATAAACTAGGGTTTAAGCTTCTGTCACTCTAGAAACCCATCATCTACTTATTACTTCCCTATGCCCTCCTCTAGGCCCTATAATGGAGAAGTGTCATGTAGTCGACATTCGCATGACACCACTAGAGGAGAAGACAACATACATCTCATCAAAATATCGAACCAATACCAAATTCACATGACTACTAATAGCAAGACTTCACCCATGTCCTCAGGAACAAACGTAACTACTCACAAAGCATATTCATGTTCATAATCAGAGGTGTAATAATAAGCATTAAGGATCTGAACATATGATCTTCCACCAAGTAAACCAATAAGTATCAACTACAAGGAGTAATCAACACTACTAGCAACCCACAGGTACCAATTTGTGGTTTTGGGTACAAGATTGGATACAAGAGATGAACTAGAGTTTGAGAGGAGATGGTGCTGGTGAAGATGTTGGTGGAGATTGACCCCCTCCCGATGAGAGGATCGTTAGTGATGACGTTGGTGATGATTTCCCCCTCCCGGAGGGAAGTATCCCCTGCAGAACAGCTCTGCTAGAGCCCTAGATTGGTTCCGCCAAGGTTCCGCCTCGTGGTGGCGGAGTTTCATCCCGTAAGCTTGCCCACGATTTTTTCCAGGGTAAGAGCGATGATATAGCAAAAGATGGACACCGGAGGCCCACTAGGGGGGCCAGGAGATAGGGGCGCGCCCTATGGGGGGCGCCCCCTGTCTCCTGGACAGGGTGTGGGCCCCCTGGTGTATTTCTTTCGCTCAGAAATTCTTATTAATTCCAAAAAGTTGTTTCGTGGAGTTTCAGGACTTTTCGAGCTATGCAGAATAGGTTGCCAACTTTCGCTCCTTTTCCAGCCAGAATTCCAGCTGCTGGCATTCCCCCTCTTCATGGTAAACCTTGTAAAATAAGAGAGAATAGCCATAAGTATTGAGATAAAATATGTAATAACAGCCCATAATGCAATAAATATTGATATAAAAGCATGATGCAAAATGGACGTATCAACTCCTCCAAGCTTAGACCTCGCTTGTCCTCAAGCGGAAGCCGATATTGAAAAATATGTCCACATGTTTAGAGAACGACGTGTCGATAAAAATAAAATACGGACATGAGGGCATCATGATCATTCTTATAACAGCAACATGTATAGATTCCATTATATAATTTCTTATGCTCAAGTAATAATCAATTCACAATATCAAGTATGGTTCACAAACTTCATTAAGAACTAACAAACTATAATCTTAGTCATTGAAGCAATCGCAATTTATCATAACATCAGAAAGAGTCAACAATAGAGCTTTCCAACAAGTCCACATACTCAACTATCATATAGTCTTCTACAATTGCTAACACTCACGCAATACTTGTGGTTATGGAGTTTCAGAAGGACACTGAGAAAGATAGGGGCTTATTGTGTTGCCTCCCGACGTATTCACGTTTAGGTGATGTCAACAATAATAGCCCATGCTAATGAACATCCAATTGGATATGTACCACGATCTTTCAAACACGAGGAGCTTGCCAAAGGATAAAATGAAAGAAAAGGAAAGGTGAAGATCACCTTGACTCAAGCACAAAATAAAAGCATAAAGTAAGAACATGAAGTAAAAGATAGGCCCTTCGCAGAGGGAAGCAGAGGTTGACATGCGCTTTTAGGGTTGGATACACAAAATCTTAGTATGAAAGAAAGCCACTTTATATGTCACTTGTGTATGGACCTTTGTTATGCAGTCCGTCGCTTTCATTGCTTCCATAACAAGATCGTATAAAGCTTATTTTCTCCGCACTAATAAGTCATGCATATTTAGGGAGCAATTTTTATTGCTTGCACCGATGACAACTTACTTGAAGGATCTTACCCAATCCATAGGTAGACATGGTGGACTCTCATGGCAAAATTGGGTTTAAGGGTATTTGGAAGCACAAGTAGTATCTCTACTTGGTGCTAGGAATTTGGCTATCATGAGGGGGAAAGGCAAGCTCAACATGTTCGGAAGGTCAATGTCAACATACTTTAACTGAGATGTGAGAAAACATAAAACATTACGTTGTCTTCCTTGTCCATCGTCAACTCTTTTAGCATGTCATACTTAATGAGTGCTCACAATCATAAAAGATGTCCAAGATAGTGTATTTATATGTGAACCTCTCTTCCCTTATTACTTCCTATTAATTGCAACGATGACCAAAACTACGTTCATCAACTCTCAACAACCTTTATGCCTTACTTTCAATGTGTGAAGTTATTACTATCCATAAGATCAATATGAACTCTTTTATTCTTTTTTTTCTTTCTGTAGATCATAAAAACAAAGAAAAAGCCCTTGACTCAACACTAATCTTTATTATAGATAACTCATGGACTCGATTACGAAAAGAGAGCATTAAGCAAAATTCGAAACTACTTGATATCAAAACTTCAATCTAGTAGATCAAGATACTACTAAAAGGATCGAACTAAATAAAACTGTAAAGATAGGAGTGTGATGGTGATACGATACCGGGGCACCTCCCCCAAGCTTGGTAGTTGCCAAGGGGAGTGCCCATACCCATGTGATTATTTCCTTGGAGGTGATGGAGGTGGTGATGATGATGGCAGATAATCGCACATCAAGCGTAAAAGCTCCTCCAACTTGTGGATAATGCCCTTGAGTCCGGTGATATGATCCTTCAACAAAATATTCTCCTGTGTGAGATACTTATTTTGTATGCGAGCTAACTCAACCATCTTGAAAGCTTCAATCTCCGTTGGAGTAAAAAGGTTAGGTAAGGGTTGAGGGATGTCTTCTTCTTTCACTGCCGGGACTTGAACCTCCATGGCCTTCTTGATCCCTTCATCCTTGTCGATCTCTTCCGGTTCTTCTCTTTTCAGCTCTATCTTCAATAGCCAAGCATCCTTGTCTTCATTGTTGAAGGAGCGTGATGCCATGGTGCTCTAGATCTGTAACAGGAAACAGCTCGAAACGAAAACAGAGGATATTTGCGTGATACGGTGGTCAAAACCTCCGGGAGTATATATAATGAATTTTTCCGACCAAAATACGTAACGTGCAAGAAAACGGAGTCCAGGAGGCACACGAGGTGCCCACGAGATAGGGGGCGCGCCCTATAGGGGGGGGGGCGCCCCCTCCACTCTCGTGGGAGCCTCGTGTCCCTTTCGGACTACTTCTTCCTTCCTAAAATTCTTAAATAACCCCAAACTGATAAAAATTGCCACTGGAGTTGTTTTGGAGTCGATTTACTTACCGTACCACATACCTATACCTTTTCGGAGTCTGAAACATTCTGGAAAGTGTCCCTTATGTATTCCTCAGGGGTTACGGTTTCAATAATATTAGTTTCAACATTGATAGGATTACCTGAAATATAATATTTAATTCTTTGACCGTTTAACACCCTTGGACTCGTGCCTTCGAAGTTGTTGATTTTTATGGTACCAGAATGATAGACCTCCTCCATAACGTAAGGACCTTCCCATTTAGAGAGAAGCTTTCCTGCAAAAAATCTTTAGCGAGAGTTGAATAATAACACATAATCACCTATGTTAAATTCACGCTTTTGTATCCTCTTATCATGCCAGCGTTTGACTTTTTCTTTGAATAGCTTGGCATTCTCATAAGCTTGGGTTCTCCATTCATCAAGTGAGCTAATATCAAACAACCTCTTCTCACCGGCAAGTTTGAAGTCATAATTGAGCTCTTTAATAGCCCAATATGCCTTATGTTCAAGTTCAAGAGGTAAATGACATGCTTTTCCATAAACCATCTTATACGGAGACATGCCCATAGGATTTTTGTATGTAGTTCTATAGGCCCATAATGCATCATCAAGTTTTTTGGACCAATTCTTTCTAGATCTATTCACAGTGTTTTGCAAAATTAATTTGAGCTCTCTGTTGCTCAACTCTACTTGACCACTAGACTGCGGATGATAAGGAGATGCGATTCTATGATTGACATCATACTTAGCAAGCATCTTATAGAAAGCACCATGAATAAAATGTGAACCACCATCAGTCATAAGATATCTAGGGACTCCAAACCTCGGAAAAATAACTTCTTTAAGCATTTTAATAGAAGTGTTATGATCAGCACTACTAGTTGGAATAGCTTCTACCTACTTAGTAACGTAATCAACAGCATCTAAATTATGTGTATAACCATTAGAGGCAGGAAAAGGTCCCATATAATCAAAGCCCCATACATCAAACAGTTCAATAACAAGAGAATAATTCATAGGCATTTCTTGGCGTCTACTAATGTTACCTATTCTTTGACATTCATCACAAGATAAGATAAACTTATGAGCATCTTTGAAGAGAGTAGGCCAATAAAAACTAGATTGTAGTACCTTGTGTGTGGTTCTATCTCCAGCATGGTGTCCTCCATAAGATTCAAAGTGACACTTACGTAGGATCGGTTCCTGTTCATGCTCAGGCACACAACGTCTAGTAACACCATCCACTCCTTCTTTATAAAGGTGTCGATCATCCCAGAAGTAATGTCTTAAATCATAAAAGAATTTTTTTTTTCTTTTGCTGGTATGTGAAACTAGGCGGTATAAATTTAGCAACAATGTAATTAGCATAATCAGCATACCAAGGAGCAGTACGGGAAGCATTGACGACCGCTAATTGTTCATCAAGAAAGCTATCATTAATAGGCAGTGGGTCATCAAGAACATTCTCTAACCTAGACAAGTTATCTGCAACGGGGTTCTCAGCTCCCTTTCTATCAATAATATGCAAATCAAATTCTTGGAGCAAAAGAACCCATCTAATGAGTCTAGGCTTAGCATCCTTCTTTTCCATAAGATATTTAATAGCAGCATGATTAGTGTGAATAGTAACTTTGGAATCAACAGTATAAGGTCTAAACTTATCACATGCACACACAACTGCTAAGAACTATTTTTCAGTAGTAGCATAATTTCTCTGGGCAGTATCAAGGGTCTTACTAGCATACTGGATAACATTCAATTTCTTATCAACTCTTTGCCCTAGAATAGCACCTATAGCAAAATCACTAGCATCACACATAATTTCAAAAGATAAGTTCCAATCAGGTGGCTGGACAATAGGTGCAGTGATCAAAGCTTTCTTAAGTACTTCAAATGCTTCTACGCAATCATCATCAAAGACAAAAGGAATATCTTTTTGCAATAAATTAGTCAGAGGCCTAGAGATTTTAGAAAAGTCCTTAATGAACCTCCTATAAAAGCCGGCATGACCAAGAAAACTTCTTATACCTTTTATGTCCTTGGGACATGGCATCTTTTCAATAGCATCAACTTTGGCTTTATCAACTTCAATACTCTCTCGGAGATCTTATGCCCCAAGACAATGCCTTCATTAACCATAAAGTGACACTTTTCCCAATTCAGGACGAGACTAGTGTCTTCACATCTCTGCAAAACTCGATCAAGGTTGCTCAAACAATCATCAAAAGAGGATCCATAGACGAAGAAGTCATCCATGAATACCTCACAAATCTTTTCACAAAAATTAGAGAATATAGCCATCATACATCTTTGAAAGGTAGCGGGTGCATTACATAAACCAAAAGGCGTACGTCTATAAGCAAAAGTACCAAAAGGGCAAGTAAAAGTAGTTTTAGATTGATCCTTCGCTGACACAGGTATCTAAGAGAAACCAGAATAACCATCTAGAAAGCAGAAATGTGTGTGTTTGGATAGTCTTTCTAGCATTTGATCAATAAAAGGTAAGGGGTAATGATCTTTCTTAGTATCTTTATTTAACTTACGGAAATCAATTACCATCCTATAACCTGTAATAATTCTTTGCGGGATCAATTCATCTTTATCATTAGGAACAACGGTAATACCTCCCTTTTCAGGAATGCAATGGACAGGGCTTACCCATTCACTATCAGCAACGGGATAAATAATACCTGCCTCAAGGAGCTTCAATATCTCCTTCCTTACCACTTCCTTCATCTTGGGATTTAATCGTCTTTGAGGATCTCTAACTGGTTTGGCATCGTCCTCCAATGTAATTTTGTGTTGACATAACGTGGCACTTACGCCCTTAAGATCATCCAGAGTATATCCAATAGCTGCTCGGTGCTTCTTCAAAGTTTTCAACAATCTTTCTTCTTCTTTCACTGAAAGGTTAGCACTAATAATAACAGGATATATTTCTTTTTCATCAAGATAAGCATACTTAAGATTGTCAGGTAAAGGTTTGAGTTCAAACACGGGATCCCCCTTGGGTGGACGGGGAACCCCAAGAATTTCAACGGGAAGGTTATGTTTCAGCATAGGTTCCTGTTTAAGGAACACTTCATCTATTTCCTTCATAAACATATCGTTTTCATGGTCTAGCAAGTATTGTTCTAACATATCAGTTGGAGGAACAGCAATGGAAGCAATACCAATAATTTCATCCTTACTAGGTGGTTCCCTCTCACGAGGTTGTCTACTAAACTTAGCGAAATTAAACTCATGAGACATACCATCTATGCCAACAGTGACAATATTCTTTTCACAATTAATCTTAGCACTAGCTGTATTCAAGAAGGGTCTACCAAAAATAATGGGACAAAAATCATCTTGTGGGGAACCGAGATCAAGGAAATCAGCAGGGTATTTAACCTTCCCACACAAAACTTCAACATCTCTAACAATCCCAACAGGTTTAATGGTATCCCTATTAGCAAGCTTAATAGTAACATCAATGTCTTCTAATTCAACAGGTGCAATGTCGTGCATAATTTCTTTATATAAATCATAAGGTATAGCGCTAGCACTAGCACCCATATCACATAAGCCATTATAACAATGGTCTCCTATTTTAACAGAAATAACAAGCATGGACAGGCCTACGTGTCTTAGTATCTGGCCTAGCAATATTAGCGGTCTCACCACAGAAATAAATAACATGCCCATCTAAATCATCATCCAAGAGATCTTTAACCATAGCAATACTAGGTTCAACATTAATTTGCTCAGGAGGTGTATAAGTCCTAGTGTTACTCTTACGAACAACAGTCGAAGCTTTAGCATGATCCTTTATCCTAACAGGAAAAGGAGGTTTTTCAACATAAGCAGTAGGAACAATAGAATCACTATAGATAATAGTCTTTTCTTCGACTGTAATAGGTGCAACTACTTTCACTTCAACAGGAGGATTATATTTAAAACACTTCTCTTTAGGGAGATCAACGTGAGTAGCAAAAGATTCACAGAAAGAAGCTACTATCTCAAAGTCAAGTCCATACTTAGCGCTAAATCCACGAAAAACATCGGTATCCATAAAAGATTTAACACAATCAAACTTAGGTGTTATACCTGACTCCTTGCCATCGTCGGAACCCCAATCTTCAGAGTTGCATTTGATTCTTTCCAATAAGTCCCATTTGAACTCAATAGTCTTCAGCATATAAGAACCAGCACAGGAAGTATCGAGCAGGTTGCGATTATCAAGAGAAAGCCGAGCATAAAAATTTTGAATAATCATTTCCCGAGAGAGCTCATGATTGGGGCATGAATATAATATTAACTTAAGCCTCCCCCAATCTTGAGCGATGCTTTCTCCTTCGCGAGGCCAGAAATTATATATGTAATTACGATCACGATGAACAAGATGCATAGGATAGAACTTCTGGTGAAATTCCAACTTCAATCGCTTATAATTCCAAGATCTCGTATCATCACATAGCCTAAACCATGTAAATGCATCTCCCTTCAAAGATAAAGGGAAGACCTTCCTTCTGACAACATCATCGGGGATACCTGCAAGATTAAATAATCCACAAACTTCATCCACAAAGATAAGGTGTAAATCGGGATGCAACGTCCCATCTCCTGCAAATGGATTAGCTAGCAGTTTCTCTATCACACCCGAAGGAATCTTAAAATAAATATTTTCATAAAGTTCAGTAGGTTGAGGAGCAACTCTTTGCTCTTCTGGTTGGGGTGAAGATACCCCAAACAAGCCCCTCAAAGGATTAGTTTTCATAGTGACAAGTAAAAGAAAATTTCAGCACACTATATAAATGTTTCCTTACCAAGTTCCACTCACGAAAAGCGCTACACTCCCCGGCAACGGCGCCAGAAAAGAGTCTTGATGATCCACAAGTGTATGGGACCAATCGTAGTCCTTTCGATAAGTAAGAGTGTCGAACCCAACGAGGAGCAGAAGGAAATGATAAGCGGTTTTCAGTAAGGTTTTCTCTGCAAGCACTGAAATTGTAGGTGATAGATAGTTTTGTGATAAGATAAATAGTAACGAGTAACAAGTAAACAAAGTAAATAAAGTGCAGCAAGGTGGACCAATCCTTTATGTAGAAAAGTATAAGCCTGGACAATTTCTAATAATGAGAAAGGAGCTCCCGAGGACACATGGGAATTATCATCAAGCTAGTTTTCATCACGTTCATATGATTCACGTTCGGTAATTTGATAATTTGATATGTGGGTGGACCGGTGCTCGGGTACTGCCCATACTTGGACAAGCATCCCACTTATGATTAATTCTCAATGGAATTTTCTTTATTGTGGCATGAATGTTCAGATCCGAAAGATTCAAGACAAAAGTTTAATATTGACATAAGAGTAATAATACTTCAAGCATACTAAAAAAGTAATCATGTCTTCTCAAAATAACATGGCCAAAGAAAGTTATCCCTACAAAATCATATAGTCTGGCTATGCTCTATCTTCATCACACAAAATATTTAAATCATGGACAACCCCGATTTTAGCCAAGCAATTGTTTCATACTTTAGTATTCTCAAACTTTTTCAATCTTCACGCAATACATAAGCGTGAGCCATGGACATAGCACTATAGGTGGAATAGGACGGTGGTTGTGGAGAAGACAAAAAAGGATAAGATAGTCTCACATCAACTAGGCGTATCAACGGGCTATGGAGATGCCCATTAATAGATATCAATATGAGTGAGTAGGGATTGCCATGCAACGGATGCACTAGAGCTATAAGTGTACGAAAGCTCATCAAAAGAAACTAAGTGGGTGTGCATCCTACTTGCTTGCCCACGAAGACCTAGGGCAATTTGAGGAATCCCATCATTGGAATATACAAGCCAGGTTCTATAATGATAAATTCCCACTAGTATATGAAGGTGACAACATAGGAGACTCTCTAATAAGAAGATCATGGTGCTACTTTGAAGCACAAGTGTGGTAAAAGGATAGTAACATTGTCCCTTCTCTGTTTCTCTCTCTCTTTTTTGGTGGGCTTCTTTGGCCTTTTTTTATTTGGGCTTATTTGGCCTCTTTCATTTTTCATAAATTCCTGAGACTCATCCCAACTTGTGAGGGAATCATTGCTTCCATCATCCTTTCCTCACATGGGACAATGCTCTAATAATGAAGATCATCACACTTTTATCTACTTACAACTAAAGAATCTTAGAACAAAATATGACTCTATGTGGATACCTCTGGCGGGGTACCGGGATAATGAATCAATAGTGTCATGTATGAAAGAATTATGAATGGTGGCTTTGCCACAAATACTATGCCAACTACATGATCATGCAAAGCAATATGACAATGGTGGAGCGTGTCATAATAAACATAATGGTGGAAAGTTGCAAGGAAATATATCTCGGAATGGCTATGGAAATGCCATAATAGGTATGTATGGTGGCTGTTTTGAGGAAGGTATATGGTGGGTGTATGATACCGGCAAAAGTTGCGCGGCACAAAAGAGGCTAGCAATGGTGGAAGGGTGAGAGTGCATATAATCCATGGACTCAACATTAGTCATGAAGAACTCACATACTTATTGCAAAAATCTACAAGTTATCAAAACAAAGTACTACATGCATGCTCCTAGGGGAAGGGTTGGTAGGAGTTAACCATCACGCGATCCTGACCCCCACACATAAGGAAGACAATCAATAAATAAATCATGCTCCAACTCCATCACAAAACGGTTCACCATACGTGCATGCTACGGGAATCACAAACTTTTAACATAAGTATTCCTCAAATTCACAACTACTCAACTAGCATGACCCTAATATTACCATCCTCATATCTCAAAACAATCATCAAGTATCAAACGTCTCATAGTATTCAATGCACTTTATATGATAGTTTTTATTATACCTATCTTGGATGCTCATCATATTAGGACTAATTTTATAACCCAAGCAAATTACCATGCTGTTCTAAAAGACTCTCAAAATAATATAAGTGAAGCATGATAGATCAATAATTTCTATAAAATAAAACCACCACCGTGCTCTAAAAAGATATAAGTGAAGTACTAGAGCAAAATTATCTAGCTCAAAAGATATAAGTGAAGCACATAGAGTATTGTAATAAATTCTGATTCCTGTGTGTCTCTCCCAAAAGGTGTGTACAGCAAGGATGATTGTGGTAAACTAAAAATCAAAGACTCAAATCATACAAGACGCTCCAAGCAAAACACATATCATGTGGGGAATAAAAATATAGCATCAAGTAAAGTTACCGATGGATGGAGACGAAAGAGGGGATGCCTTCCGGGGCATCCCCAAACTTAGGCTTTTGGTTGTCCTTGAATTTTACCTTGGGCGCCTTGGGCATCCCCAAGCTTAGGCTCTTGCCACTCCTTATTCCATAATCCATCAAATCTTTACCCAAAACTTGAAAATTTCACAACACAAAACTCAACAGAAAATCTCATGAGCTCCGTTAGTGCAAGAAAACAAACCACCACTTTAAGTTACTGTAATGAACTCATTCTTTATTTATATTGGTGTTAAACCTACTGTATTCCAACTTCTCTATGGTTCATACCCCCTCCCCCGGATACTAGCCATAGATTCATCAAAATAAGCAAACAACGCACGAAAAACAGAATCTGTCAAAAACAGAACAGTCTGTAGTAATCTGTAATTTCGAATACTTCTGGAACCTCAAAAATTCTACCAAATTAGAAGTCCTCGGTAATTTTTCTATTAATCTTCTGCAAAAAGAATCAACTGAAAATCATGTTTCCGTGATTTATGAAAATTATTCTCGTGCGCACAAAAGTTTCTATTTTTCAGCAAGATCAAATTAACTATCACCGTAGGTTATCCTAATGGTTTTACTTGGCACAAACACTAATTAAACATAAAACCAAATATAACCAGAGGCTAGATGAATTATTTATTACTAAACAGTAACAAAAAGCAAAGAACAAAAATCAAATTGGGTTGCCTCCCAACAAGCGCTATCGTTTAACGCCCCTAGCTTGGCATGAAAACAAGAATAGATCTAAGTAGTGCCATCATGAATCATGATAAGGCAAATCACGAAAACTCATCTCATATTCCCTACGTTCAGCAGCAAGTTTTCTTTGTGGAAAGCAAAAGTAATCAAAAGGGCTAAATTTAATAGGACAGAAGTCCCCAAGATCAAGCTCGGGAGGTATGCGTTCCTCCTTTGGCCCCTCATATTGCACAACCACTTCATCATTATAAGCATTCTATTGGCAAAAAGTCATGAGCCTTTGCTCAAGGGAAAATCCCAGCCCATTGTTTTGAATAGAAAAATCATCATTAAGTTCGGAGATTCTATCAACTAGAACATCGGTAGGAACCTTCTTTCTAAGGTTTTCATTATAAGCAACATGATCTAAATATCGTCAACGCATTATGTCTTCTTGATTAAAAAGAATCGCCTCTAAGGGAGGATGACCAGCGTCCACCCTATAGTGCACAATGATTTCTTTGGCTTCTTTCTTTATAAATCTGAACTCATGTGCCAAAAAGATAGTAGTTGCACGCTTAACAGAAGAATGCCCAATATTGGAAAATTCTAGGAAAATCCTTTGTATGCAAGGATACATATGCATAAACTGTCTTTCAAGTTCAACTATAAGCAAGGGTAAAGCATCCGCAAGACTACTAGTTCTATGAAGAATAGATCCGCCCATAGCGGGCAAAGCACCAGCACAAGTAAAGAAATCTTGAATAACCCCTTTTCCAATAATATTACCACTACCGATTCTAAACTTTTTAGTATGTAAGATGGTGGGTTCTTCAGCAGGATCATCAAAAGAATCAAAGTTTCCCATGTTATTACTATTGTCCTTATCAACAATAACCTCCCCAGTTCCAGACATAGTGGCAACAAATACAAGAATCAAGCAAAAAAGAGGTGAACAGGAAAGACAGGGCGAATAAAATGGCAAGGGTGAAGTGGGGGAGAGGAAAACGAGAGGCAAAAGGCAAATAATGTAAAGCGAGGGATAAGAGTTTGTGATGGGAACTTGGTATGTCTTGATTCGTGCGTAGACCTACCCGGCAACAGCGCCAGAAATCCTTCTTGCTACCTCTTGAGCATGCGTTGGTTTTACTGTGAAGAAGAAAGGGTGATGCAGCAAAGTAGCGTAAGTATTTCCCTCAGTTTTTGAGAACCAAGGTATCAATCCAGTAGGAGGCTACACTCAAATCCCTCGTACCTGCACAAACAAATAAGAACCTTGCAACCAACGCGATAAAGGGATTGTCAATCCCTTCACGACCACTTGCAAAAGTGAGATCTGATAGAGATAATAAGATAAATATTTTTGGTATTTTTATGATATAGATTGGAAAGTAAAGATTGCAAAATAAAGTAGATCGAAAACTTATATGATGGAAAATAGACCCGGGGCCCATAGTTTTCACTAGTGGCTTCTCTCAAGAAAGCATAAGTATTACGATGGGTGAACAAATTATTGTCGAGCAATTGATAGAAAAGTGCATAGTTATGAGAATATCTAGGCATGATCATGTATATAGGCATAACGTCCACGACAAGTAGATCGAAACGATTCTGCATCTACTACTATTACTCCACACATCGACCGGTATCCAGCATGCATCTAGAGTATTAAGTTCATAAGAACAGAGTAACGCATTAGGCAAGATGACATGATGTAGAGGGATAAACTCAAGCAATATGATATAAACCCCATCTTTTTATCCTTGATGGCAACAATACAATACGTGCCTTGCTGCCCCTATTGTCACTGGGAAAGGACACCGCAAGATTGAACCCAAAGCTAAGCACTTCTCCCATTGCAAGAAAGATTAATCTAGTATGCCAAACCAAACTGATAATTCGAAGAGACTTGCAAAGATAACAAATCATACATAAACGAATTGAGAGGAGATTCAAATATTTTTCATATATAATCTTGATCATAAACCCACAATTCATCGGATCTCGACAAACACACCGCAAAAAGAATTACATTGAATAGATCTCCAAGAAGATCGAGGAGAACTTTGTATTGAGATCCAAAGAGAGAGAAGAAGCCATCTAGCTAATAACTATGGACCCGAAGGTCTGTGGTAAACTACTCACACTTCATCGGAGGGGCTATGGTGTTGATGTAGAAACCCTCCATGATCGATTCCCCCTCCGGCGCAGCGCCGGAAAAAGCCCCAAGATGGGATCTCACAGGTACAGAAGGTTGCGGCGGTGAAAATAGGGTTTCGTGGTGCTCCTGGATGTTTTCAGGGTATATGAGTATATATAGACAAAGGAAGTCGGTCAGGGGAGCCATGAGGGGCCCACGAGGGCGGGGGCGCGCCTACCCCCCGGGCGCGCCCTCCCGCCTCGTGGCCTCCTCGTTTCTTTCTTGACGTCCACTCCAAGTCTCCTGGATTGCATTTGTTCGAAAAATAACTCTCCTGAAGGTTTAATTCCGTTTGGACTCCGTTTGATATTCCTTTTCTGCGAAACACTGAAATAGGCAAAAAAACAGCAATTTGGACTGGGCCTCCGGTTAATAGGTTAGTCCCAAAAATAATATAAAAGTGTATAGTAGAGCTGATTAAACATCCAAAACAGATAATATAGTAGCATGGAACAATCAAAAATTATTGATACGTTGGAGACGTATCAGTGGCATGCCTGGTAACTCCTCTGGAAATATATCTAGGTAATCCTTCACCACTGGTACTTCCTCGTGTACAACTCCTGATAAGGAATTTACTTGAGTCCTCTTCGGCACATGCCGGGGTACATACTTGATTATTCTTCCTTCTGGGGTGGTGAGCATAATTGACATACTAGCACAATCGGTGTTTCCTCCATACATCGATAACCAATCCATACCCAATATCACATCCAATCCTTGTGACTCCAAATTATCAAATCTGAGGGGAACACATGCCTACCTATGGTCAATGGCATCTGAAAACATCCTTGGGTTGCCATATGCTCTGCTCCTGGCGAGCTTACTAACATAGGTGTGCTACCTCTTGAGCATGCGTTGGTTTTCCCATGAAGAGGAAAGGGTGAAGCAGCAAAGTAGCGTAAGTATTTCCCTCAGTTTTTGAGAACCAAGGTATCAATCCAGTAGGAGGCTACACGCAAATCCCTCGTTCCTACACAAACAAATAATTACCTTGCAACCAACGTGGTAAAGGGCTTGTCAATCCCTTAACGGCCACTTGCAAAAGTGAGATCTGATAGAGATAATAAATATTTTTGGTATTTTTATGATATAGGTTAGAAAGTAAAGATTGCAAAATAAAATAGATCGGAAACTTATATGATGGAAAATAGACCCGGGGGCCATAGGTTTCACTAGTGGCTTCTCTCAAGATAGCATAAGTATTACGGTGGGTGAACAAATTACTATCGAGCAACTGATTGAAAAGTGCATAATTATGAGAATATCTAGGCATGATCATGTATATAGGCATCACGTCTGCGGCAAGTAGATCGAAACGATTCTGCATCTACTACTATTACTCCACACATCGACCGTTATCCAGCATGCATCTAGAGTATTAAGTTCATAAGAACAGAGTAACGCATTAGGCAAGATGACATGATGTAGAGGGATAAACTCAAGCAATATGATATAAACCCCATCTTTTTATCCTTCATGGAACAATACAATACGTGCCTTGCTGCCCCTGCTGTCACTAGGAAAGGACACCGCAAGATTGAACCCAAAGCTAAGCACTTCTCCCATTGCAAGAAAGATCAATCTAGTAGGCCAAACCAAACTGATAATTCAAAGAGACTTGCAAAGATAACAAATCATACATAAAATAATTCAGCGGAGATTCAAATATAGTTCATAGATAATCTTGATCATAAACCCACAATTCATCGGATCTCGACAAACACACCGCAAAAAGAATTACATCACATAGATCTCCAAGAAGATTGACGAGAACTTTGTATTGAGATCCAAAGAGAGAGAAGAAGCCATCTAGCTAATAACTATGGACTCGAAGGTCTATGGTAAACTACTCACACTTCATCGGAGAGGCTATGGTGTTGATGTAGAAGCCCTCCGTTATCGATTCCCCCTCCGGCGGAGCGCCGGAAAAGGCCCCAAGATGGGATCTCACTGGTACAGAAGGTTGTGATGGTGGAAATAGGGTTTCGTGGTGATCCAGGATGTTTTCAGGGTATATGAGTATATATAGACAAAGGAAGTCGGTCAGGGGAGCCACGAGGGGCCCACGAGGGCGGGGGCGCGCCTACCCCCCGGGCGCGCCCTCCTGCCTTGTGGCCTCCTCGTTTCTTTCTTGATGTCCACTCCAAGTCTCCTGGATTGCATTTGTTCGAAAACTAACTCTCCTGAAGGTTTAATTCCGTTTGGACTCCGTTTGATATTCCTTTTGTGCGAAACACTGAAATAGGCAAAAACAGCAATTTGGATTGGGCCTCCGGTTAATAGGTTAGTCCCAAAAATAATATAAAAGTGCATTGTAAAGCCCATTAAACATCCAAAGCAGATAATATAGTAGCATGGAACAATCAAAAATTATTGATACGTTGGAGACGTATCAGTGGCATGCCTGGTAACTCCTTCGGAAATATATTTGGGTAATCCTTCACCACTGGTACTTCCTCGTGTACAACTCCTGATAAGGAATTTACTTGAGTCCTCTTCAGCACATGCCGGGGTACATACTTTATTATTCTTCCTTCTGGGGTGGTGAGCATAATTGACATACTGGCACAATCGATGTTTCCTCCATACATCGATAACCAATCCATACCGAAAATATCACATCCAATCCTTGTGACTCCAGATTATCAGATCTGAGGGGAACAAATGCCTACCTATGGTCTATGGCATCTGAAAACATCCTTGGGTTGCCATATGCTCCGCTGCTGGCGAGCTTACTAACATAGGTGTGCTACCTCTTGAGCATGCGTTGGTTTTCCCATGAAGAGGAAAGGGTGAAGCAGCAAAGTAGCGTAAGTATTTCCCTCAGTTTTTGAGAACCAAGGTATCAATGCAGTAGGAGGCTACACGCAAATCCCTCGTTCCTACACAAACAAATAAGAACCTTGCAACCAACGCGATAAAGGGGTTGTCAATCCCTTCACGACCACTTGCAAAAGTGAGATCTGATAGAGATAATAAATATTTTTGGTATTTTTATGATATAGATTAGAAAGTAAAGATTGCAAAATAAAATAGATCGGAAACTTATATGATGGAAAATAGACCCGGGGGCCATATGTTTCACTAGTGGCTTCTCTCAAGATAGCATAAGTATTACGGTGGGTGAACAAATTACTATCGAGCAATTGATAGAAAAGTGCATAATTATGAGAATATCTAGGCATGATCATGTATATAGGCATCACGTCTGCGGCAAGTACATCGAAACAATTCTGCATCTACTACTATTACTCCACACATCGACCGCTATCCAACATGCATCTAGAGTATTAAGTTCATAAGAACAGAGTAACACATTAGGCAAGATGATATGATGTAGAGGGTTAAACTCAAGCAATATGATATAAACCCCATCTTTTTATCCTTGATGGAACAATACAATACGTGCCTTGCTGCCCCTGCTGTCACTGGGAAAGGGCACCGCAAGATTGAACCCAAAGCTAAGCACTTCTCCCATTGCAAGAAAGGTCAATCTAGTAGGCTAAACCAAACTGATAATTCGAAGAGACTTGCAAAGATACCAAATCATACATAAAATAATTCAGAGGAGATTTAAATATTGTTCATAGATAATCTTGATCATAAACCCACAGTTCATCGGATCTCGACAAACACACCGCAAAAAGAATTACATCGAATAGATCTCCAAGAAGATCGAGGAGAACTTTGTATTGAGATCCAAAGAGAAAGAAGAAGCCATCTAGCTAATAACTATGGACCCGAAGGTCTATGGTAAACTACTCACACTTCATCGGAGAGGCTATGGTGTTGATGTAGAAGCCCTCCGTGATCGATTCCCCCTCCGACGGAGCGCTGGAAAAGGCCCCAAGATGGGATCTCACGGGTATAGAAGGTTGTGACGGTGGAAATATGGTTTCATGGTGCTCCTAGATGTTTTCAGGGTATATGAGTATATATAGGCAAAGGAAGTCGGTCAGGGGAGCCACGAGAGGCCCACGAAGGCGGGGGCATGCCTACCCCCCTAGGCCGCCCTCCAGCCTTGTGGCCGCCTCGTTTCTTTCTTGACGTCCACGCCAAGTCTCCTGAATTGTGTTTGTTCCAAAAATAACTCTTCTGAAGGTTTCATTCCGTTTGGACTCCGTTTGATATTCCTTTTTGCGAAACACTGAAATAGGCAAAAAAAACAGCAATTTGGACTAGGCTTCTGGTTAATAGGTTAGTCCCAGAAATAATATAAAGTGCATAGTAAATCCCATTAAACATCCAAAACAGGTAATATAATAGCATGTAACAATCAAAAATTATAGATATGTTGGAGATGGATCAAGCATCCCCAAGCTTAATTCATGCTCGTCCTCGAGTAGGTAAATGATAAAAACAGAATTTTTTATGTGGAATGCTACCTAACATATTTATTGTGGCAAGAATATTCAGATCCATAAGATTCAAGACAAAAGTTTAATGTTGACATAAAAATAATAATACTTCAAGCATAGTGACAAAGCAATTATGTCTTCTCAAAATAGCATGGCCAAAGAGAGTTCATCCCTACAAAATCATATAGTTTGGCTATGCTCCATCTTCGTCACACAAAATATCCAAATCATGCACAACCTCGGTTTCAGCCAAGCAATTGTTTCATGCTTTAGCCTTTTCAAACTTTTTCAACTTGCACGCAATACATGAGCGTGAGCCATGGATATAGCACTATAGGTGGAATAGAGTATGATGATGGGGATTGTGTGGAGAAGACAAAAAAGGAGAAAGTCTCACATTGACGCGGCTAATCAACGGGCTAGGGAGATGCCCATCAATTGATGTCAATGCAAGGAGTAGGGATTGCCATGCAACAGATGCACTAGAGCTATAAATGTATGAAAGCTCAAAAAAAGAAACTAAGTGGGTGTGCATCTAACTTGCTTGCTCATGAAGACCTAGGGCATTTGAGGAAGCCCATTGTTGGAATATACAAGCCAAGTTCTATAATGAAAATTTTCCACTAGTATATGAAAGTGACAAAATAAGAGACTCTCTATCATAAAGGTCATGGTGGTACTTTGAAGCACAAGTGTGGAAAAAGGATAGTAACATTGTCCCCTGTTTTCTCTTTTTTTGGGGGGGCCTTCCTTTTTTTATTTGGCCTTTCTCTTTTTTTTCTTTTTTTCAAGGGACAATGCTCTAATAATGATGATCATCACACTTCTATTTATTTACAACTCATGAATTACAACTCGAACAAAATATGACTCTATATGAGTGCCTCCGGCGGTGTACCGGGATGGATCAAGAGTGACATGTATGAAAAATTATGCATGGTGGCTTTGCCGCAAATACGATGTCAACTACATGATCATGCCAGGCAATATGACAATGATGAAACGTGTCATAATAAATGAAACCTTGGAAAGTTGCATGGCAATATATCTCGGAATGGTTATGGAAGTTCCAGAATAGGTAGGTATGGTGGCTGTTTTGAGGAAGATATAAGGAGGTTTATGTGTGACAGAGCGCATCGTATCACGGGGTTTGGATGCACCGGTGAAGTTTGCACCAACTCTCAAGGTGAGAAAGAGCAATGCACGGTACCGAAGAGGCTAGCAATGATGGAAATGTTAGAGTGCGTATAATCCATGGACTCAACATTAGTCATAAAGAACTCACATACTTATTGCAAAAATCTACAAGTCATCAAAACCAAGCACTACACGCATGCTCCTGGGGGAAGGGTTGGTAGGATTTAACCATCGCGTGATCCCGACCACCACACAAAGGATGACAATCAAAGAAATACCTCATACTTCAAATTTGTTACACAACGGTTACCATACGTGCATGCTACGGGACTTGCAAACTCCAACACAAGTATTTCTCAAATTCACAATTACTTAACTAGCACGACTCTAATATTACCATCTTCATATCTTAAAACAATCATCAAGTATTAAACTTCTCATAGTATTCAATGCACTTTTTATGAAAGTTTTTATTATACCAATCTTAGATGCCTATCATATTAGGATTGATTTTATAGCCAAAGTAAATTACCATGCCGTTCTAAAAGACTCTCAAAATAATATAAGTGAAGCAATGATAGATCAATAATTTCTATAAAATAAAACCACCACCGTGCTCTAAAATATATTAGTGAAGCATTAGAGCAAAATTATCTAGCTCAAAAGATATAAGTGAAGCACATAGAGTATTCTAATAAGTTCCGATTCATGTGTGTCTCTCCAAAAGGTGTGTACAGGAAGGATGATTGTGGTAAACTAAAAAACAAAGACTCAAATCATACAAGACGCTCCAATCAAAACACATATCATGTAGTGAATAAAAATATAGCATCAAGTAAAGTTACCGATGGATGAAGACGAAAGAGGGGATGCCTTCCGGGGCATCCCCAAGCTTAGCCTTTTGGTTGTCCTTGAATTTTACCTTGGGATTCCTTGTGCATCCCCAAGCTTAGGCTCTTGCCTCCTTATTCCATAATCCATCAAATCTTTACGCAAAACTTGAAAACTTCACAACACAAAACTCAACAGAAAGTTTCATGAGCTCCGTTAGTATAAGAAAACAAACCAACACTTTTAGGTACTGTAATGAACTCATTCTTTGTTTATATTGGTGTTAAACCTAATGTATTCCAACTTCTCTATGGTTCATACCCCCGATACTAGCCATAGATTCATCAAAATAAGCAAACAACACACGAAAAATAGAATCTTTCAAAAATAGAACAGTCTGTAGCAATCTGTAACTCTCGAATACTTATGGAACCTCAAAAATTCTAACAAATTAGGAAGTCCTAGGTAATTTCTCTATTAATCTTCTGCAAAAATAATCATCTGAAAATAACATTTCTGTGATTTATTAAAATTATTCTCGTGCGTGCAAAAGTTTTTGTTTTTCAGCAAGATCAAATTAACTAACACCATAGGTTATTCTAAAGGCTTTACTTGGTACAAACACTAATTAAAACATAAAACTACATCTAACCAGAGGCTAGCTGAATTATTTATTACTAAACAGGAACAAAAATCGAGGAACAAAAATAAAATTGGGTTGCCTCCCAACAAGCGCTATCGTTTAACGCCCCTAGCTAGGCATGAAAGCGAGAATAGATCTAAGTATTGCCATCTTTGGTATTCAATTCATAGGTGGCTCTCATAATAGATTCATAAGGTAATTCGATTTTCTTCCTAGGAAAGTGTTCCATGCCTTTCCTTAATGGAAATTGGAATCTAATATTTCCTTCTTTCATATCAATAATTGCACCAATCTTTCTAAGGAAAGGTCTACCAAGAATAATAGGACATGAAAGATTACAATCTATATCAAGAACAATAAAATCTACGGGCACATAATTCCTATTTGAAACAATAAGAACATCATTATCCTTCTTGTTGGTTTCTTAATGGTGGAATCCGCGAGGTGCAAGTTTAAAGAGCAATCATCAAATTGACGGAAACCTAACACATCACACAAAGTTTTTGGAATCGTGGAAATACTAGCACCCAAATCACACAAAGCATAGCATTCATGATCTTTAATTTTAATTTTAATAGTAGGTTCCCACTCGTCATAAACTTTTCTAGGGATAGAAACTTCTAATTCAAGTTTTTCTTCATAAGATTGCATTAAAGTATCAACGATATGTTTAGTAAAAGCTTTATTTTGACTATAAGCATGAGGAGAATTTAACACGGATTGGAACAAGGAAATACAATCTATTAAAGAACAATTATCATAATTAAATTCCTTGAAATCCAAAATAGTGGGCTCATTGCTATGTAAAGTTTTGACCTCTTCGATCCCACTTTTACCAATTTTTGCATCAAGATCTAAAAACTCTGAATCATTGGGACGCCTTTTAACTAAAGTTGACTCATCTCCAGTCCCATCATTATCAAGATTCATATTGCAAAACAAAGATTTAATAGGAGACACGTCAATCACTTTTAGATCTTCATCCCTATTTCCTTCTAACCCTTCTGGTTTGGCGGCCATCTTATTAACTAAGGTGCCTGCTTATCCGAAATTTGGGCTATTACGTTTTCAAGACGAGCAAACTGAGATTTCAAACCATAAAATTCCTTAGACGTATCATCAAGCTCTTTATTCATGTATTCCATAAAGCTTTTCTGTTCTTTAAACTCATTTCTAAAGAAATTATTATGCTCAAATTTTAAAGTCATAAAGCTTCTGACGTTGTTTTCGATTTCTTCCAACCTTTTAAGGTGAGGATCAAGGCTTTTAGGCAAGGCCATCAGGGCAAACAGGCACACAAGAAGCAAGCGAAAAAGAGGCGAACGGGAAAAGAGAGGGCGAATAAAACGGTAAGGGTGAAGTGGGGGAGAGGAAAACGAGAGGCAAATGGCAAATAATGTAATGCGAGGGATAAGGGTTTGTGATGGGTACTTGGTATGTCTTGACTTGTGTGCAGACCTCCCCGGCAACGGCGCGAGAAATCCTTCTTGCTACCTCTTGAGCATGCGTTGGTTTTCCCTTGAAGAGGAAATGGTGATGCAGCAAAGTAGCGTAAGTATTTCCCTCAGTTTTTGAGAACCAAGGTATCAATCCAGTAGGAGGCTACACGCAAATCCCTCGTTCCTACACAAACAAATAAGAACCTCGCAACCAATGTGATAAAGGGGTTGTCAATCCCTTCAAGGCCACTTGCAAAAGTGAGATCTGATAGAGATAATAAATATTTTTCGTATTTTCATGATATAGATTAGAAAGTAAAGATTGCAAAATAAAATAGATCGGAAACTTATATGATGGAAAATAGACCCGGGGGCCATAGGTTTCACTAGTGGCTTCTCTCAAGATAGCATAAGTATTACGGTGGGTGAACAAATTACTGTCGAGCAATTGATACAAAAGTGCATAATTATGAGAATATCTAGGCATGATCATGTATATAGGAATCACGTCCGCGACAACTAGATCGAAACGATTCTGCATCTACTACTATTACTCCACACATCGACCGCTATCCAACATGCATTTAGAATATTAAGTTCATAAGAAAGTAACACATTAGGCAAGATGACATGATGTAGAGGGATAAACTCAAGCAATACGATATAAACCCCATATTTTTATCCTCAATGGCAACAATACAATACATGCCTTGCTGCCCCTGCTGTAACTGGGAAAGGACACTGCAAGATTGAACCCAAAGCTAAGAACTTCTCCCATTGCAAGAAAGATCAATCTAGTAGGCCAAACCAAACTGATAATTCGAAGAGACTTGCAAAGATAACAAATCATACATAAAAGAATTCAGAGGAGATTCAAATATTGTTCATAGATAATCTTGATCATAAACCCACAATTCATCGGATCTCGACAAACACACCACAAAAAGAATTACATCGAATAGATCTCCAAGAAGATCGAGGAGAACTTTGTATTTAGATCCAAAGAGAGAGAAGAAGCCATCTAGCTAATAACTATGGACCCGAAGGTCTGTAGTAAACTACTCACACTTCATCGGAGAGTCTATGGTGTTGATGTAGAAGCCCTCCATGATCGATTCCCCCTCCGGCAGAGCGCTGGAAAAGACCCCAAGATGGGATCTCACGGGTACAGAAGGTTGCGTCGGTGGAAATAGGGTTTTGTGGTGCTCCTGGATGTTTTCAGAGTACATGAGTATATATAGGCGAAGGAAGTCGGTCAGGGGAGCCACGAGGGGCCCACGACGATGGGGGCGCGCCCTCCTGCCTCGTGGCCGCCTCATTTCTTTCTTAACGTCCACTCCAAGTCTCTTGGATTGTGTTTTGTTCCAAAAATAACTCTCCTGAAGGTTTCAAACCGTTTGGACTCCATTTGATATTCCTTTTCTGTGAAACACTGAAATAGGCAAAAAAAACAGCAATTTGGACTGGGCTTCCGGTCAATAGGTTAGTCCCAAAAATAATATAAAAGTGCATAGTAGAGCCCATTAAACATCCAAAACAGGTAATATAATAGCATGGAACAATCAAAAATTATAGATACGTTGGAGACGTATCAAGGTGTCCTAAGAACTTTGGTGGGCAACTTATACTTATCCACAAATCCCCTTGATATGTATGAATGCGATGCATTAGTAGCAAAAAGAACGATTGCAGTAAATGACTTAACGAACAACTTACCTATAACTGCATCTGGCTGCTCTTCAACCTCCTCCACGCTAGCGTGGTTCACTTGTCCCCTGTTGAAAGGGTTGGGCTTCTTCCCAGAGCTTCCATTGCCATTTCCATTCTTGGCTTCAGAACACTCAATGGCGTAATGTCCATTCTTCCCGCACTTGAAACAGGTTATGTGACTTAGATCCTTCTTGGCGGGCATTGCTGGGTTGGAACGGTTCTGGCTGTTGCTTCCTCCATTCCCATTCTCATTCTTGGGGCCACTATGGTTATGCGAACTTCCCCATTGGTAGTGTGGCCTCCATGGTTATGGTGAATGTGTCCTCCCGAGTTCGGGGTAAAACGAGGTCTGTGCTGAGCTCCTGAATTGTACTTCCCTTGTCCATACTTCCTCTTGCGGCTCTCTATCTATTGTTGCTTCCCTTTAATCATAAAAGCTCTATCTACCAACTCTTGGTAGTTGTTGAATGTTGCCACCATCAACTGCATGCTTAGCTCATCACTCAGTCCTTCCAAAAACTTCTCATGCTTAGCAGCATATGTAGCTACGTCTTCAGGGCATGGCGTGCTAACTTACTAAACTCATCCACATATTGTCCCACTGTGCGTCCTCCTTGGTGCAAGTTGTGAAACTCGCGCTTCTTCATGTTCATAGCTCTAGCTGAAACATGGGCAGTGCGGAAAGCCTGCTGAAACTGATCCCATGTAACAGTGTCAATGGGATAAGTGGCAGTGAAATTCCCCCACCATGATGCTGCGGGTCCATCTAGCTGATGTGCCGCAAAATGCACTCTCTCCGCATCTATGCATCCTGCAGTGGTCAGCTCCCTTCCAATCTTGCGGAGCCAATCATCTGCAACAATCGGCTCGGTGCTACTAGAGAACATGGGCGGATTCAGCCTTAGGAAACGGGCTAAGTGATCAACAGGTGGTGGTGGTGGTGGGTTGTTGTTGTTGTTGCCTTTGTTCTGATTCTGAACTAGTAGCTGCATCAAGGTATTCTTTTGCTGGATCAACTGAGTGAGCTCCGGTGGGAAATCAAATCCATTGTCACGTCTCGGAGGCATCTGATGGGTTTAGAAAAGGTGAGAAAATAGAATAGAATGATGTCTGAAGGGAAAACACTACACATATGCACATGAGAGAAACATATTCATATCACACCAATCAATTCAAACAAGGGCATAAAGACGATCTAACTACCATTACAAAAGTGCTCAGACTAATAATATATACATGGGGTATACCACTAATAATGTGGTGGTCGTCTAGAAGTTCTGATCGGTGGATGACTCCATGATATCTGCTCCAGCTTCGTCTTTGTAGTCATCATCACTATCGTCAGGGTCAGAATCGGTGTCGTCAATGATGATGTAGTCCTCATAACGAATGTCCTTGGAATGGTCGTCATCTCCTCCTGGCGCGGGGTCTCCCATTAATACTCCTAGCTTCCTCGTAAGGTCGTCATTCTTCTCCACTAGTATTGTCATTACCTCCTCATATCCGCCGCGTGTAGACTTGAGTTCCTATTCTAGCTCCATAATCCTGGTCATCAACTTCTTAAGATCTATCATGCTTGCGCACATCTGGTTCTCCTGGCGACGAATGTGCTGGTTTAACTCCTGGATGAAAGCTGCAATGGACATGTACCTCCTGGTGCTGATCATCTCCCATTGCTCATCTCGGCGCCCACATATCTGGTAGATAGTGTCCTTAAGATCCTTGTGATAAACTTCGCCATGCGTCCCATGGTGATGTGGGCTGCCATGCTCTTTCCTAGACTCTAGGTTGGTGCATCAAAGGAAAACTCTATGGGCTAAGTAACTAGCATGAATGTCCTTCCTGGAACTTGAACTCGAATCATCCAACGCTCCTCTTCTGGTAAAGTGGCGATGTAGGTCCCGGTGAAGCTTGGTATTCCGATGTTCGGGTACCTAGTGACTTCCTTCAAGTGTTGCCCAAAAGGGGAGTGTTCATCCGGTTGTGTAAACTTGTTCCTTGAGTCCGTCATCCTATAGAGTGGAAAAGGGGAGAGGAGTCAGAAATGACTAGAGAAGAGTGACCTATGGTTTAACTTAGTGGTCATGTCCTACAATCAGCACGTGCTTTGATACCATCTTATAGCGACCAGACCTCAAACGGTCAAGTCTCTGTGCATCAGTGTCATCCCTGGATAGGTAATGCTAACATGCACAGTACTCGAGGATTTATAACAGAGTTTCAATCACACTTATTACATTGAATGTCTCAAAAGAGAACTTATTACAGTAATATGGCTTAAGGCCATCTAAATAAGATAACAATGGAAGGCTTGGAAGATAAAGTGAGTCCATCAACTCTCATAGCATAGCTGAGTGAACGACAACGACCTAGCGCACCTTACTCTTCGTCTGAAAAGTCTGCAACATGATATGTTGCAGCCCGAAATGGGTCAGCACAGGGAATATGCTGGCAATGTAACAGAAAAGAGTAATGAACAAAAAAAATTCTATCACTACATGCATATATGGCTGGTGGAAAGCTCTATGGTTAATGTTTTGCATAAAGCCAATTTTTTCCAACAACAAAGGAATATATTTTATTTAACTATCATGGTGGTTGTTAAACATTAAGAAAGTTCCTCCAACTCAACCCCAATTAAACATGTATCAATTTACCCAACAAATTAATTTAGAGTGATGAGATCAACATGATAATCCAAGAACCAGATACTCAAGATGTCCATAACCAGGGACACGGCTAACCATGATTATTTTGTACACTCTGTAGAGGTTTGCACACTTTTCCCCACAAGACTCGATCTCCTCCATTGGATTTCTCGCACTACATGGTGTTTGAGAAACGGATGACCAAGACACAGTCTTTCAGAAACATTAACTCTTTACTCTGGATGGACATCTGCTAGCCCACCCCTGAAAGAGGTCATGCAACCTACTCAACTATGCTAGAGCCCATAATAGCTTGTGGCTGCACACGGAAGTTTCTAGCATGAATAATCTTATGATCCCTTCGAGCCTGGGTGGCGAACCATAGGATGATCACGTAGGTACTCCGGGATATCCTAGGACAACACTGGATTCTACAGGTGCCCGCAACCAATCCACCCAAATGTGTATTTAAGTAGCCACCTGAAGTTAACCATTAATTAACAATTCTCACATCTGTCATGGATACACTCAACCAATCCACGTCTATGAGCACAGCATAGCAATCTGAGCATAACGTAGAAGTAACTCCCAAAGGTTTGATAATAAAAGGGCAATAGGTTCTACCTCATCATCTACTTCCCAAACCCGCATGTTATACAGGTCCTAACCATGCAATGTTTGAGGATTGGAACTAATGCATAAAAACTGGGTAGTAAAGGGATATGATCAAAGTATTACTTGCCTTGCTGACGGTCTGCAAACCCTAGAGACTCGTAGTAGCACGCTTCACACTCCGGGAATTCTATCGCAACAAACAATAGCATACATAAGCACTCAAGCATAGATGCATGATTAAAACTCAAATAAGAAGATCCAATCTGAAAGTTCAACTGAAGAGCTTCGATTTGCAAAAAGAATCAACCGAAATGGAGCTACAAAACTCAAACTACGCTCAAAAGAAGATCTAAACCAAAACTGCTTGAAACCAAATTTTAATTGGTCAAAATCCTATTCAAGTTGATTAAACAGAAAGAAGTGCTCGACACGAAGATTTTGGCGGTGGTTGCACTAGATTCCGACTAACGGTTAAAAAGTTGCGAGGGTTTGAAGAACAGGGGCTAATCTGCGATAAAATTAATCGCGGATAGGTCCCTGGCGAAAATAAACAGAAAAAGAAAAACCCATCGGACGAACGTCCGCTAACATAGTCAAACGAACGAATTCATTCGTTAAAACGAGCTAACGATCGAGAGTTCACAAATTAACCTAACCTCACAAAAACCCATCTAATAATGAAAAAAACCAATCTAGAGTTTTTAAAAAACGAACGGTTTTACCTAACCGAGCGAAAAGACCGGCGGCGGCGGCGGCTAACTCCGGTGAGGCTCCGGCGAGGTTTCGACGGGCGGCGGCGGCGCTGTCGGCGGGCGGCGGCTGTGTCGTCGGCAGCGGCGGCGTCGGCTCCGGCGGGCAGGGAGGCGGCAGCACGGGGTGGCGGCGCAAGGCGTCAGCGCAGCAGCGGCGGCGGCAGTGGCGACGCGTCATGGGTGGCGGGCGGCGGCGGCTAGGGTTTGGGGCAGGGTGGCAGCTGGGCTGAGGCGGGGCCTCGGGCTCTCCCTTTAAAGGGGCTGGCCAGAAGAGTCCGGCTCGGGCACGGCCCGTAGGTCGGTTGCGATTTTTTTTAGAAACGGACGGAGTAAAATGAGTAAAAAAACCAAACGAAGTCCAAAAATCCCGAAATAAATTTTCACGGTCCTCTAACAATATTGCACACAAAGTAAGCATTTATTTGGGCTACTAATGCAATTTTGAAAAATGCGTATTTTTCCTAATTCAAAGTAAAATAGCAATAAAAATCCAAATAAAATATTTATTTGATTTTAACATTTTTCCTCCAATACTTCTTTTATTTTGGAGAAGTGATTTTATCTCCTGTCTTTTATTTTTAATATTTGAAATATTTGGAGAGAAAAAGAATAAAATCAAAACGATCCTCTTTTCAATTTGAGAAAATTCAAATATGAAAATAAATGAAATCCCCAACTCTCTCGGTAGGTCCTTGAGTTGTTAAGAATTTCTACGATCAAACCAAAATGCAATTAAAATATGATATGCATATGATGACCTATGTATAATATTCCAAATTGAAAATTTGGGATGTTACACAGTAGCACGGGTCATTTATCTACAACATAGATTTGCAAAGACTATCAGGACAAAGTTCATGATAAATTAAGTTCACTTAATCAAATTACTAATGAACTCCCACTTAAATTAACATCCCTCAAGTTATCTAAGTGATACATGATCCAAATCAACTAACCCATGAGCGATCATCACGTGAGATGGAGTAGTCATCAATGGTGAACATATCTATGTTGATCATGTCTACTATATGACTCATGTTCGACCTTTCGGTCTCCAGTGTTCCAAGACCATGTTTGTACATGCTAGGCTCGTCAAGTTTAACCCAAGTATTCTGCTTGTGTAGAATTGGCTTATACCCACTTTATGTGAACGTAGAGTCTATCACACCCGATCATCAAGAGGTGTTTCGAAACACGAACTTTAGTAATGGTGCGTACTTAGGGAGAACACTTTTATATTGAAATTAAGTGAAGGGATCATCTTATAATGCTACAGTTGTTCTAAGCAAAATATGATGCATCAAGGATAAACATCACATGCAATCAAAATATGTGACATGATATAGCCATCATATCTTGTGATTTTGATCTCCATCCCCAAAGCAACGTCATGATCTTCATTGTCACCAGCGCGACACCTTGATCTCCATTGTTGCGTGGAGGTCGTCTCGCCAACTATTGCTAACGCATAGTGTTGGGGATATAACTTCGAGGTATGACCCGCCCAGGAAGGGCTGGGTTATACCATTTGCAATTCAGTATAAAGAAGTCCAAGGGGCCCAAGGCGTGAAGATGGCAGCTCATGGAGGCGGGCCTGGAGAAGGCCTGGAACCAGGGGCCTATGAACCGTCGTATGATATCTTGTCTGGTAAGGCAAGGCTTAGTTACAAACCGAGCCGGTCACGATGTGTGAGCCGGTCGGGACTCTGTAAGCCGCCAGGTCTCCGCCTATGTATATAAAGGTGCGACCCGTCGATGTGTTAACTGAAGAAACAAGCAATCGAGAACTAGGTCATGCGTATTCGCTCCCTTGTAATCGAAACTCAAGCAATACAACTAAAGGCAGGAGTAAGCTTTTACCTCCACCATGAGGGACCGAACCTGGGTAAACTCTTTGTGTCCTTTGTCCCGTTCAAGCCCTTCAAGCTAACCTACTTGTGATGGCTCCACACCTAAGTCCTTTCATTAGGACATCTCCGTGATAAAGCCACGACAGTTGGCGCCCACCATGGGGCAAGAGCATGGTGGTTTCGAGTTCTTGAAGGGCAGCTTCTCAGGGATCAAGGGATACGCCATGGGACAAATGACCAAGAGCCGCCGTGGCAAGATCTACATAGACGACTCTAGTTGGGGTCGCGAGGCCGATTCAATCGATTATGGATATCGGGTCCCCTTCGGTAGAATTCAAGTCTTCATCAGCAAGATCAGCGAATCAGATCCTGAGTCGGTCGACTGCTCCGATGCCGTTGAAATGGCTCGGCGCGCGAGACCCGCCAAATTTCAACCCGCCCAGAAGCGTGCCTTCATTGGTTTCATCCATGGGGCAGATCTTGAGGAGGACTCTATGTCTGGTGGAGAGATGACCATCTATTGAGTTGATGAGTCCTCAACTGGCGAGACCGATTCAATCTATCAACTGCAAGACGGCAGGCTTGGGGGTTGTTCTGATGGTGACAGTATTCCGGACTCCTATGAGCCGCCGAGCAGGGCAGCTATCTTCATGACTGGTACGCAACAGGCTCTGAATTCATCAACCGCTGCGGCTATGACCTCTAGTTCAACGGCCGCTGCGACGGCTGAAGCAAGTGGCCCTGTGCGCTCGCTGGCTCACGTTTTATCTGAGCTCTTGGAGTCTTTGGCAACTTTGTTAACAGTGGAAGTAACCCCGGTGACTCAGGCACGACATAAGGTGGACGTTGCAAAATTGTGGGATGAGATAGCTCAGGCTAAGGAGGAGCTCAATGCTGAGAACGCCAGGATGGCAACAGAGTGAGTCGCTTTGGAAGCCGAGTCTCAACGAGTTCATGCTGAGGCTTTTCGTTTGAGTCTGGATCAGAATGCATCTAACGTCGTCTTATGGAGGAGGCACCAGAGTCGTTTGCCTCAACAATTTGAAGGAAGGAACCTCTTCATCACGCCTGGCGCAAGGCCAAGTAACCCGCGCGGTGCGGCCTAGTCCCCTGAGGTGCCTGCGACTGGAGCGGTGGCTCAGCCCCGTGCAGCAGACCTGCCCCATGCAGATTTAACCCCACCTCAGCGAGTCTCAACACCTTCGGGTCACTTCTCTAACCCGTTGGGTAACATGATTGCTACAGACTCAGGGCTGGCGGCTCTCCCAGTGGAAGGCGAGTCTCCTGCGGTGGTCGAGGCCTGCAAGGCTGTGGAGCTTCTTCAGACTGCGGTAGCCCAGCAGGCGGCTTACTCTTATAGCCGCGGTCGAATCCACTCAACTCAGTGCCAAAGTCTAAGTTACAGCCGGCGCATTGAATCACCAGTGATTTCCAGTTGTGAACAGCACCGAGTCCCACCTCATGGTAATCAATATGTCACTACTGCAGGATGCTGCTAACGCGACACTACGATCAGAGACCCTTTTACGAAACTATGTGCGATGTAATAATCGCAAATTGTGGTGTAAAAAACCGTCAAAAAAGGTGAAAAACTTTTGCGATGACGGATGCATCAAACACGGTTCAAGTTTTAGTTGCGTGTGCGATGCACGGCATAGGGTTCAGTTCAATGAACTATTTGTGATGAGGAAGAAGAACGGAAACGGGCAGCCATATGGAGGCGTGTGCGATATACGGCATACAGTTCGATCAGATTAATTGTTTGTGATGAGGGGGAACAACTGAAATGGATAGCTAGATAAAGGTGTGTGTGATTGAGGGCATACGCTTCAGAAGGATTAACTTTTTGTGATTAGGCAACAGAACATAAACGATCAGCCAGATCAAAGGTGTGTGCGATTGATGGCATACACTTCACATGGATGAACTGTTTGCGATTAGCCACAACAAACAGAAACAATTAGACAGATCAACATATGTGCACTAGACGGGCACACATTCTAATTAAAAGAAGTGTGCGCGATGGTAATAACGAGCGCTCACGGTTCTTGGAACAAGACATGTGCTTGCATTGCCTATTGCGGTGCACCAAACGCCACTTATGCGGCCGAGAAAGCGTGCCCACATTACACCATCCGGGAATAGTGCCACACTTAGAAATTATAGAACCGTCAATAAATTTTGAGCCTGCATCCCGTCACCTTCCAAATTGCAAACCTTTTCACACCAATCAAAACCTAAATGGTTTCCCACTTAGGGGCGTATTAGTACTCAGTTATAAATACTACTACTCTAAGATGACTGCACATTCCTCCTGAACTCCTCATCGACAAAAAACAAACAAGTCATTCATCATCGTTCCCTTCCGTCTGCCATGGCCAGCGTGAGTTCTGGGTCAAGAGATTACCACCAGGGAGAGGCGAGCATGGAAGCGGAAGCACGAGAGATGTCCCACCTCGCCACGAAAGCAGCCGACATGTCCAGCCACATGGCCCTAGCAGCACAGAGGTCCCGCCGCGCCGCCGAAGCAGCACGGAGGTCCCGCCATGCCGTCGATGCAGCAGACTACTGTGACCGCATCGTGAAAGCAGCAGAGATGTCCGGCCGCGCCGCGGAAGTAGCAGAGATGTCCTCCTGCATCGTGGTGGCCTGGGAAAATGTCTCTCGGGTAGGCGAGGACTCTTACAGGCGCATGCATGCGATCGTCCATAGCCAGATGGATCAGATCTCTGGTTGGGCGAGGTTGGAGGACGACATGAAAGCCTCATTTGAACAGGCTACCGGCGTCGTCCGACAACTAAGGGAGAGCAGTGAGAAGCTCCAGGCCGAGCTCGACCTATTGAGGGTGAAGATCGTCGGAAGTGCGGAGTAGAAGGAGGAGACAAGTGCCTTGTTGAAGAGGACCAGCATCATCGTCGAGAAACTTATGGACGAGAATGTTGTGTTGTGCATGAAGCGCAAAAGGCTGGTGGAGGAATCCATGGATGCTCTCAAGAAGCATATTGAGGACAGGAATGAGCTCATCGCCGCTCGTCGCGGAGACTAGTTCCCGCAACCTGCAACAATGCATCAAGAAAGTAGAGATTGGCAAGCCAGATCGTTGTCTTCCTTCTTCTTTTGCCCTTGTGTATTTAGGGCGTCGCCGCATTTGGCTTTCTTTAATTATGTTCCTAAATATGTAAGACAGTTATTATCCACTGTCATCATCCTATATTCATCATGCTTGCTATAAGTCACAGTTGATGCTATATAGGTCCGTCGGATCTTACATCAAGATCCGTGCAAAACTTTCTTTTCAGATTTTTATTTTTCTCTCTTAAATCTTAGTCCAGTGAGACATAGCTACATCGTGAAATAGGGGCTCGGGCGCCATTAATGGAGACGCTGGGAGGGAGGTGCCCTACGGATAGAGGTCAAAGGGCTCTCCTCTCGATGAGCACACGCAGGGGTCTCATTGCACGCCTCCCGTACTCAAATAGCAACCCCACACGGCACCTCCTAGCCAATAAAAAAGGGACGCATGGCGGCACGTAATTGGGAAGTAGAACGCCCATGGTTTCAATAATAGTTGTGTTTCCGATTTGTAACGTGACAACGCTTGTTCCAAAATGACTTTATTGATTTTTAATGTGTGCGCCTTCGCAAATCAGACAGAAAAATTACCATAGCATGTTGGTGCCATGTCATGACACCATGCCAAGTTTCATGATTTTCAGGCATGTTTTGGATTTACAGGAATTAAAAAAATGAAGTTTCTCAATCTTTCTGGCCGAGCCACGACGCCCAGATGTTTGAATTTCATTCTCATTTCTTGCATGGGACCTAGAAATTCACCCATGGACACACATGTGATTTTTCAACCAACTTCGGTGCACAAGAGCATGTGCTTGTAGTTCAAATTTGAATTATGCACATTAAATGCCTAGAAGTTCAATTAATGTATAAAAAAGGCCAAACGAACCTGGAGTAATTCCAAAATTTAGCATGATACTTCTATTTGGTCTAATCTGCGTGTGTAAACAAATTAAGGCGGGAGAAGGCAGTGTACGTATGTCATTTCGCACACGGAGGTGACACGTTCCCTCTCGGAACCACAAGCCTTCTTGAGAGAAGCTCTGGTTTGCACGAAGCTCATACCTAAGTTTGTCCCAATTCGGCCAAAAAAATTACCGCAGCATGTTGGTGCCATGTCATGACACCATGCCAAGTTTCATGATTTTCAGGCATGTTTTGGATTTACATGAATTAAAAAAACCAAGTTTCTCAATCTTTCTGGCCGAGCCACGACGCCCAGATGTTGAATTTCATTCTCATTTCTTGCATGGGACCTAGAAATTCACCCAAGGACACACATGTGATTTTCAACCAACTTTGGTGCACTGGAGCATGTGCTTGTAGTTCAAATTTGAATTATGCACATTAAATGCCCAGAAATTCAATTAATGTATAAAAAAGGCCAAACAAACCCGGAATAATTCCAAAATTTAGCACGATACTTCTATTTGGTCTAATCTGCCTGTGTAAACAAATTAAGGTGGGAGAAGGCAATGTACGTATGTCGTTTCGCACACGGAGGTGACACGTTCCCCTCGAAACCACGAGCCTTCTTGAGAGAAGCTCCGGTTTTCATGAAGCTTATACCAAAGCTTGTCCCAATTTGGCCAAAAAAATTACCGCAGCATGTTGCTGCCATGTCATGACACCATGCCAAGTTTCATGATTTTCTGGCGTGTTTTGGATTTACATCAATTAAAAAACCAAGTTTCTCAATCTTTCCGGTCGAGCCTCGACGCCCAGATGTTTGAATTTCATTCCCATTTCTTGCATGGGACCTAGAAATTGACCCGACACACATGTGATTTTTCAACCAACTTTGGTGCATTGAAGCATGTGCTTGTAGTTCAACTTTGAATTATGCATATTAAATCACCAGAAATTCGATTAATGTATAAGAAAGTCCAAACGAACCCGGAATAATTCCAAATTTTAACACAACACTCATATAGTTCTATGTTGCCTCTGTAAAAAAATAAGGGGGGATGCAACATATATCATTTCGAACACAAAGGTGACACGTCCCCCCTCGGGAACCACGAGTCTTCTCGAGAGAAGCTTCGGTTTGCAACAAGCTTATACCAAAAACTTGTCCAAATGCAATCAATTATTTTACCACAACATGTTGGTGACATGAAATGACACCATGCCAAGTTTCATGATTTTCAGGCGAGTTTTGAATTTCCAGGAATTTAAAAACCAAGTTTCTCAATGTCCCCAACTGAGCCATGACGCCCAGATGTTTGAATTTCATCCCCATTTCTTGCATGGGACCTATAAATTCACCCAAAGACACACATGTGATTTTTCAACAAACTTTGGGGCACTGGAGCATGCTTGTAGTTCATGTTTGAATTATGCACATTAAATGCTGAGAAACTCAATTAATCCATAAAAATGCCAAACGAACCCGGAATAATTCCAAATTTAAACACGACACTCATGTAGTTGCATGTTCACTGTACATAAATGCTCTAACAATTCAAACACCATCCTTTCCCTCCATAAAACCATTTTGTCTTTCAAAACATAATTAAAAAAATCAGGTATACCACAAACAGTTTACTAGAAATAATCATGTGGGATGCGATATAAAATATCTTGGCGCACCGTCTTGTCTGGCTTACGTAGGAAGCTTCATCGTCTACAGTCCACCACCCCCGCTTGAACAACACTTGCGCGCCAGTTTCTCACAGCACCGAGCGAAAAAAAATTGCCACCGCGGGAATATCCATCTCCCCACCCCCTCCCTCCCACCAAAAGCCACATTTCCATTATTCCTCCTTGCTTTCCAAGTTCAAACCTTCACTGCTGCTTACTGGCAGATCGGCCTCCTCGCTGGCGACCCTTCTTCTTGCAGTGTCACCTCCTTGCCGGCTACCCTTCTTCTTGCAGTGCCGCCTTCTCATCGACGACCCTTCTTCTTGCAGTGCCGCCTCCTCGTCGGTGATCCTTCTTCTTGCTGCGCGGCCACCTCGCCGCGGACCCTTCTTCTTGCTGCGCGGCCTCGTCGATATGGTCAGATAATCCACACCCCACCCACACCATCCTCCTCCTTTCCCGTACCACATGCCCCAACCGACGGCACGACACCTTTCGCCGAAATCACTATCCCCCTCCTCCAATTAAGCGCCACCCACAACCATTTTGCACGCAGTATAACATGGAGCTCAGTAGCATCTGGCAGCGAAGAACTAAATCATGGCCGCACGCGCACACGAGGTCGCTATGGATGCCATGTGTGCCGACCGCTAGATCTTGGAGGAGCACCTTGTCTTCGAGGCCACCGTCGACACTGCCACGCGGTTGTCTACTTTAAAATACAGTTCGTGTTGTTTTCTCGAGGCCACCGACAATGCCTTCTAGTGATTTTTCATGTGTAATGTTAATATGCAATCTGATGTTCAGTTTATAGTTTGGTCCTCTGAAATGTAAAATTCAGTTAAAACTTTGGTCCTCTGAAATGTAATGTTTAGTTAACAGTTTGGTCCAACAATTGCTACATTTCGTAGTAATGTTCTCAAGCAATCTTTGTTTTGTTAACTGGCTTATCTTCTAGTACATGTTTCTATTCTGCAATGTCGTGCTTAGTTAACTATTTTTGTTCATTTGGTCTGCTGTCCATTTAACTATTTGGTTTAGTTCTGCAATTTGATTTTCATTTGTTGTGGGTACAATTTTGTATTATTATGCATGTGAAATAAATCTAATTTGGCTGTACTCAATACATATTCTACTGATAGTATGACAACCCTCAATTAACCTAATCAAGATCTTCCTTATGTGTGTTGCAGGGAAACAATGGGAGACACTGCGGTTTACCATCGAGGTTTGTTTAAGCATGGTCCTTTGGCTAATAGCACATTATTGTGTAGTTGCAGGAATCATTCTAATATTTACGTTTCTTACAATTTGGTCTTGCACATGTAGGTCCTGCTATCAGAGGCTTAGACCCACTGGTCAACCCATTTTGCATATGGGGAAATGAGATGTCCATGAATATCAGTCAAGTTAAGAAACTCAGAAAGATTGTTAGGATGAAGAAACTTGCAAAGAATAACAACAAGATCTTTGTTTGCACAATGAAGAAGACATCAGTCAACTATAGGATGGTACTAACTCTTTTACCTTGTTTTTACCCCTTGCGCCATCAGTCAACTATAGGATGGTACTAACTCTTTTAACTTGTTTGCATATCTTTGTTTTCGGTATTTTTCAAAACAATTCACCGATGATTACCTCTCAAACCACCTGCATGGTCAAGAGCCGAGGAAGGTATTCATTCAACACCCATGGTACAATATTGAAGTCTTCCTGAAGCGGATGAAGGTTGGGCGGGCAATTATCCATAGCCACTGGCCTAAAGTTGCAAGGACATTCAACATCACCAAAGGCTCAATATTTGCCTTCCGCTTCTGTCGTTTCCTAGATGAGATTCATCTATCTATTTACCGTGTATGATGCTACTTTCCAAAGGTTTTCGATGTTGCATGTGAAACTTGGTGCTGTTGTCTATTGTCCTAACTGAGTGCCGAAGCTATCTAATGTAATTCGATTATGAAATCCTGGTTGTTGTTTTATGGGTATGAAATATCTGGTGTGTTTTATAAGAAATATCAATTTGATTAGTACATGGATTATCAATAATAGGCTAATTACCCTGCTTATTGGGGTTTTCTATTGCAGACGGTTACTCAGACAACACCGTGGGCGATGAACTCAAACAACACGCACGGTTTCTACAAAGTAGGCGTGTTCATACAACTAACAATCACACGCGGCTTCCGGCAGAGAACTATTTGCGTTAGGCCACCTTGCACAAACGTTTCCACACAAAAAACTGTGTGTGATATACATACGATCGGAAATGTTTTTCTAGGATTCACCGTGTGGGATGTAAATACAAACAGAAATAATTGGGTTTTGATGCCCCGCCAGATTTCACACGAACTCATTTTGCCCGAGCCAGTGTACCAGGAGGGCCTGTCCCCGATGGTTTCTTGGTCGTGTGGGAAGGACCTCCCTATCGCCCACACTCACTTGGCGACAGTTCCAAACACCATCACGAAAAGGGGTTAAAAACCGTTTATATAGCACGTCACTGTACCAGTGTGTCCAGAACCAGGAAGATCAGGCACGGGCATGCCAAGAGGCGGAGCTGACGGCTCAGCTGGCGGCTCTTCAACAACATCAAATAAACCCTTCCTTGTCTATAGAAGCCAGGGTGACTACTAGGTCAGTTGGAGTGCCCTGTCTAGTGTCGGCTCAACGAAACGAACGTCTGCCTAAAGATTTTAAGGTTCCTCATAAGGTTCCTAACTACACAGTTGATCAACCGCCTGAGGCTTGGATTGAGAGTTATGAACTGGCCATGGAAATGCTGGATGTTAATGATGTTGTGTGCGCCAAGTACTTCACCATGATGTTGTACAGGCCGGCTCAAACATGGTTGAAAGGTTTACCTCCAAATTTTGTCAATTCATGGGCGGAGTTGAAGGCACATTTTATTCAGAATTTCAAAGACACATGTAAATAGCCTCTGTCGATTATTGACCTAGACACGTTTATCCAACGGGAGGATGAGTCAACCAGTCACTAGGTCCGCTAGGTCTCAGCCATTATTCACTCTTCGTACAACATCAACACTGGTCCTGTTGTCCTTATTTGGAGAAGAATTGTCGGTTTATCCCCCTCAAATAGAAATTGGGGTCGCTTAAATGTCACTGTAATGATATGGGAGAGCTCATGGCGGCTCTCATCAAATACGCCGACTCTGACAATACTTAAGATCCAGGGTCTGATGAGGAGAAGTCGAACAAGGGGAAGAAGAATGGCAATGGAAAGGGGCAACAGCCGAATATGACAGGTCATGGCCAGGGTGGTAACGGTAAGTGCAAGCAACCTGACGATGGGTCAGATTTTGTGTCCAATACCAACTCCCGAAATGACGGTTAGCGTCGAAGAGGGAAACCAGCCCCTCGTACTTGAGGGTCAAAGGTTAACCTTGAGGCAGAATTGAACCGGCCTTGCCCGAAGCACAGTTATCCAGATAGACCATCGACTAACCTGTGGAAGGATTGTTTTATCATGAAGGAGTTTATGAGCTCCGGGTTTCCTCAGAACAACAATGACAATAATGGCCTGCACAGCGGGTCGGGATCCGGTTCATACAGGTTCGGCTTTGGAGGTGGCGGCTCAAATTCCGGTTTTTAAGGTCAGGGCAATCAGGGCAGCTTTAACCAGCAACCCAATTAGGGCAATCAACAATAACAATTAGGGTATGAGAGTAATCCAAAGCAGTTAAGTAGCGGCAAATATCATGTTTTCACTACTAGCTTATGCAAGCGAGATCAGAAGGTTCATAAGCGAGCGGTGAGTACGGTTGAGCCGGCCGTACATCGATACTTACAATGGTCCGAGTAGCCAATTGTACGGAGCCGTGAGGATCCCGCCCCGGGTTGACAATCCGGGTCAGCTTGCTTTGGTGGTGGCTCCTCAGGTTGGACGTTACAAGTTCACTAAGGTGCTTATGGACGGAGGGCAGTAGTATCAACATCCTTTATTATGATACTTTTCGCTGGATGAATTTGACTGACAAAGATCTTAAGTCATCCTCTACAGTTTTTCATGGAGTGGTGCCTGGCAAGTCAGACTACCCAGTTGGTAAGATTGCTTTGGAAGTAGCTTTTGGCAATGAACATAATTACAGGGCAGAGACATTAACTTTTGAAGTATTCAAGATCAAAATCCCCTATCACGCTCTGTTTGGATGACCAGCTTACGCCAAATTTATGGCACGACCTTGTTATGTGTATCTGTAGCTCAAAATGCTGGGTCACAAGGGTACCATCACGGTGCATGGTGATAGGAAAATAGCTCTGGAATGTGAAGAAGGCAATGTTGCTTATGCTGCGTCTTTCTGTGCAATGGAGGAGCTGAAGTTTTATAAAGAAAATGTTGACCCTGCAGATATGACCCCTTTGAAGAAGCCAATAACATAGCATGACCCTTTGTTGAAGTTTAAGTCGGCAGATGACACCAAACAGGTTGACTTCGTCCCTGATGATTCAGCCAAACAGTTCACTATTGGTGCTAATATGGATTCGAAATAGGAAAGTGCGCTCATCGAGTACATCCGTGAGAACTGGTACATCTTTACATGGAAGCCTTCAGACATGCCAGGTGTACGGAGGGAACTCGCTGAGCACACTCTCAACATCGATCTAAGTTTAAACCGGTGAAGCAATTCCTCTGTCATTTTAATGAGGAGAGACGTAAGGCCATTGGGGAAGAGGTGGTCCAGATCTTAGCAGCTGGGTTCATCGTTGAAGTTTTCCACCCTGAGTGGTTGGCTAACCCGGTGCTGGCACTTAAGAAAAATGGCACTTGGCACATGTGTGTGGATTACACAGACCTTAATAAGGCTTGTCCAGTTGATCCCTTTGCTCTTCCCCGTATTGATCAGATCATAGATGCTACGGCGGGTTGTGAGCATTTGTGTTTTCTGGATGCTTATTTTGGATACCATCAGATCAAGATGGCAGTCAAATACCAAGAGAAGACGGCCTTCATCACGCCTTTTGGAGCTTTCTGCTATGTGTCTATGACTTTTGGGATTAAGAGTGCCCAGGTGACTTATCAACATTGTGTGCAGAACTATTTTCATAGTCAGATTGGGCGCAATGTTCATGCCTACGTGGATGATATTGTTGTGAAATCCAGAAAGAAGGAGACTCTGTTGGAGGATCTGAAAGAGACCTTTGATAATCTCGAGGTCTACAAGATGATGCTTAACCCGACCAAGTGCATTTTTGGTGTGCCTGCAGGCAAGCTATTGGGTTTTTTGGTTTCTGAGAGAGGCATTGAAGCTAACCCAGAGAAAATCAGGGCTATCACTTCACTAGCTAAGCTGGCATGTGTCAATGATGTTCAATGTCTGGCGGGTCATATTGCAGCTTTAAGCCAGTTTATAAGCCGCTTGGGAGAGAAGGCTATTCCTCTGTACTAGATGATGAAGAAAACAGATCATTTTGTTTGGAGTTATGCTGCTAATGAGGCGTTTGAAGCACTTAAGAAGCAGCAGGTTGAGCCAGCGGTTCTTGCGGCTCCTATTGAGAAGGAACCTTTGCTCCTATATGTGACAACAAATACCAGAGCCGTCAGCGTAGCAGTTGTGGTGGAAAGGAAAGAGCCGGGTGAGGAATATCCAGTCCAAAGGCCGATTTATTATGTCAGTAAGGTTTTAATTGCGTCAAAACAGAGATACTTGCATTGGCAGAAACTAGTATATGGGGTGTTCATGGCCAGTCGCAAGTTGAAGCAGTATTTTCTTGGTCATCCCATTACTGTGGTCAGCTCTTCTCCCTTAGGTGATATTATTCAAAACAGAGAAGCCACAGGCTGAGTGGCCAAATGGGCCATTGAGCTTGGACCCCATGGTTTGAAATATAGGCCAAGGACAGCTATCAAGTCTCAAGCTCTTGTGGATTTCATCAATGGCTGGACAGAGTTGCAGATGCTTGAGGACAAGCCGGACAATACTTATTGGACAATCCACTTTGATGGGTCTAGGCAGCTTGAGGGCTCGGGGGCTGGAGTTATATTGACTTCCCCATGAGGTGACAAATTTTTGTTATGCTGTAAGGTTGATGTTTCCTTGTACTAATAATGCAGCTAAGTATGAGGATCTACTCCATGGCCTGCGAGTGGACAAGGAGATAAATTTAAGTTGGGTCAGGTGTTTTGGTGACTCGGATTTGGTGGCTCAGCAAGTTTCAGGCACTTGGGATTCTAAAGACCCGCTCATGGTGGCTTATCATCGGGCGGTTGATACCATTGCTAGTCACTTCAAAGGTTACCAAGTGGAACACATTGATCGCAGGAAGAACGAGGCAGCTGATGCTTTGAGCCGGCAAGGATCTCAGCGTAAGTCGGTGCCCCCTAATGTTTTTCTTGACATATTGCATAATCCTTCAGTTAAGTTGTCATCCGAAGAAGATCTTGCAGTTCCTGATCCAAAGGCACAGTTAGTGGAGGCTCTCCACGCCACCCCTGGTTTGATAGTTCCTTATTTGGCTTATATGACCTGGCGAGAGTTACGTGAGGATGTAGCTTTGGCCAGGCAAATAACCCGGCGGTCTAAATCCATGACTATTTTCAATGGTGAGTTACACCGATGTAGTGTCACAGGAGTGTTCCAGCGCTGTGTTTCTCCTGAAGAGGGTCATGAAATTCTAAGAGAAATTCATGAAGGAGATTGTGGCCATCACGTCGGCTCTAATTCCCTTGTGGCTAAAGCTTTTCGTCATGGGTTTTATTGGTTAATGGCTCGTGTTGATGCATAAGATCTAGTTAGCAAATGTGATGGTTGTGAGAAGTTTTCTCGACGGACTCATGTGTCGGCTCAAGAATTGAGGATGATTCCAATTACTTGGCCGTTTTTGGTCTGGGAGCTTGATATGGCTGGACCTTTCAAGAGGTCTAAGGATAAGAAGACCCACCTCTTGGTGGCAGTAGATTAATTTACTAAGTGGGTTGAAGCGGAGCCGGTCAACAAATGTGATGCAACCACGGCAGTTCAATTCATGAAAAAAGTAATCTTTTGCTTTGGTTACTCTCACAGCATAATAACTGATGATAGCACTAATCTGTCCAAAGGTGCTATGAAAGAGTTCCATCAACGAGAGCATATTCGTCTTGACGTCTCATCTGTATCTCACCCCCAGTCTAATGGTTAAGTTGAATGAGCCAATCAAGAAATCTTGAGAGGAATCAAACCACGACTTATGGTCCCTTTGCAAAGGACACCGGGTTGTTGGGTTGAGGAATTACCCTCAGTGTTGTGGAGTATAGACACCACCCCCAATAGGTCAATAGGTTACAAACCTTTCTTCATGGTTTACGGGGCCAAGGCGGTTCTTCCAAGCGATATCCGTCACGACTCGCCTCGAGTTGCGGCTTACATAGAAGCTGATAATGAAAAAGCACGTCAAGATGCTCTTGATTTATAGGATGAAGAGCCTGACCTTGCGGCGGCTCGTTCGGCGATATACCAGCAAGATCTGCATCGCTATCATAGCCACTGGGTTAAAACTCGAACCTTTCAAGAAGGCGATTTGGTGCTCCGACTCATCCAAGATCAAACAGACATGCATAAGTTATTCCCACCTTGGGAAGGGCCTTTTGTGGTCAGCAATAACCTAAACAACATGTCATATTACCTTATTGATGTTCGAGAACACAAAGATTCACGCACATCGGAGGAGGAGACCCATCGGTCGTGGAACATTGCTCATCTTCGGCCATATTACACTTGAGCCGCCGGTTCTTGTGATGTACATATTTTCTTAAATGTATATATTATGATCATTATAATAAAGCCGGCATCCCTGTTAATTCAGGGCCTCTTTTGTTTCATTTCTAAGTATTTGAGCCTTTATTGTTTGTTCATAAGGCCACTTGGGGACTTCCTTCTCATTGAGCGTCGCCTACCCTCTTGGTCTGGCTTACATGCCTCCTCATAACGCCACTTGGGGCTTCCTGCTCATTGAGCATCGCCTACCCTCTTGGTCCGGCTTACATACCGCCTCATAAGGCCACTTGGGGGCTTCCTTCTCACTGAGCGTCGCCTACCCTCTTGGTCCGGCTTACAGGCCGCCTCCTATGGTCACTTGGGGGCTTCTTGCTCATTGAGCGTAGCCTACCCTCTTGATGCGGCTTGCATGTCGTCTCCTGTGCTCACTTGGGGGCTTCTTGCTCATTGAGCGTAGCCTACCCTCATGATCCGGCTTACATGCCATCTCCTCTTGTCACTTGGGGACTTCTTGCTCATTGAGCATAGCCTACCCTCTTGATCTGGCTTGCATGTCATCTCCTATGGTCACTTGGGGGCTTCCTGCTCATTGAGCATAGCCTACCCTCTTGATCCGGCTTACATGTCGTCTTATTAATCGTTTGGGGGCTTCCTGCTCAATGAAGCCATGCTTACCCTCTCGATCGGCTTACATGCCAGGTGTAAACACCAACATCTGTGTTTTGGCCCGACGGCCTATGAAAGCCTTGTGTTTCTGGATTTCTGTTTTTCCTGCAAAACTTTATGTTCAACTTTTTTCTTCATATGGTTTTTACAATTCAGGCCATGTAGCCTTGACTATATGACTCATAATTGAGCATATTGGGGTAATAACCCGCCCCGACAATAGCTTATAAGCCACCAAGAGATTTTCCTCGCGCAACCAACATTATGACATTCAATGTCTACGACTTCTTATTCTGAAAAGGAGCTATTCTCGTCTATAGGTATGTTTTTACATGTTCTTATAAATGTTCAGGGTTCTGGTAAACTACCCTGGTTTTCGACTTCGAGTCGTTAGCATATTTCCAACTTAGATAGCGCTTTGTCTCTTATCAAAGACTATGTTACCAAGGTTGTTCAAAAGATATTTGTGACCAGCCCTAGTTTAAGCCGCCAGTGCACATGTCATTACTTGTGTGCAGGGAATATGATAATATGACCCACATGATGGTTAATATTATAAATGCAAACAACAGATCTTCAACATTAGATCGGTGGTTTAAAATATTCAGCAAGTAAACATGCACGATGGCATGTAAGATTAGTGTTTCATACTAGCCTATTAGAAGGCCCTCACGAAGCCCAAATGATTCAAAAAAATTCACAAGAAACGTTACGCTGTGGTCTGAGAGCCGCCCCTTGGATTAGTTGTTCTGCTCCTGATGAGTTGAAGACTCTGGGTTAACCCGCGTCGGTTCTTCTTCTTCTTCTTCCATCGTCTGGAAGTTAAGCGATGACCAGTTGATGCCAGTTAAGGCTTGAAATTCAGCCTCATCATCTATAACCCAGGATGGATCAACTTCAGGACCAAATGTGTGCTTATGTATTGGAGGGATGAGACCCACGACTTCATAAGCCGGCGCCTTCACTTTTGAATTTTCCGCTATATAAGCCGCCAGATATCTGGATAGATTAGTTTCTTTGGCTAGCTTGCTTGTCAATGGGCGCATCTCCTTCACACAAGCAACAAAGTCATTTTGGTCAAAGGGAGACCCGTCTTATTTTAGACTTGGGCAACTAGTGGCCAATTCTTCCGGGTCTAGTTCTGCTTGCCATGCTTTCGCCCGGCTCAAGGCAGTAATAGCACCAGCTCTGGCATATGATCGCTTTATCTCTTCAATTCTTGTGGGCAGGACAGAGAGTTTGTCCAAAACCTCCCTGAGAAGTGAAGGTGCCTGTTTGGTGTGAGAGATGGAGGCTATAGTGCACTGAGCGCCTGTGCAAAGTTGCCCCACCAAAGTGTAAGTGGCCTTCAGCTTCACCAGTATGTCCTGGCCAAGGTTGGCACTCCTGGGGCCTGTTAAACAAAATGAGTAGATGAGTCACCACGCGGGTTACAAGTGAACTTTGGGAATAGTTCAAAGCGTCTTGTGTTACTTACGAAATATAGAAGCAGTCATCTGAGAAATGTGGCACTTTAAGCCGGTCAATTCTGCGGTGACCTCTTTCAAAGACGATTCGGCGTTTTCTGCTCTTTGTGTTAAGGCGGACTTCTCCTCAGCCCAGGTGGATTTCACCATAGCAAAGTCGGCCTTGAGCTTTTCATTTTCATCCAAGCTAAATTTAAACTTGGTATCAGCTTTCCGGGTCTCAGCCTCTTGATGTTCCAGCCTGGTCTGTAAGTCGCTCAACTGAGACTCAGTTTGAGTCAAGGTCTCCTGCAAGTAAAGATTATACATTCATCATCCAATTTTTCAAGACATAATATACATACAAGTCCCAAGCCCTTTGCAAACAAAGCACTCGGCACTTGGGGGCTAATGTGTGAAGAAGCTCTTTTAAATTTAAAGTTGCAGAAAGATCCGGCTCATCTTTTTCGGATAAGCCGGCCTGTGAGGGTTATGAGGTGAAGTTTTATTCTGTAGAGCTAATCTAAATGATCTGGCTCATCTTTGTCAAGGCAAGCTGGTTCATGGGGGCTATGGCTCAAAATTTATTATGGTATATTGATTAAAGTCTTCACCATGCTCAATTAATCTTTTCCTATGGCTAAGACTTGGGGCTGGATAAGTGTATAAACGGAGGAGCTAGATGTTCATACCTCATAATTCTGGCGCATCTTCTTGATGATATCCACCTCAAGATCACGACTAGCATGAAGTTGACTAAGATAGCCAGAGAATAATTCATTGACACCCAAGTGAGAGTAGTTGGCAATGTCAAACTTGACCTTCCGTCTTTCAACTAGCTCTTCCTTCACAGAGTGTTTTGCCAGAATGGTAGGATTTCCTGGCTCTACAAAGCCAGTGCCAGTAATTAGAATGTCTTCAACATCTTCTACGGGTTTGGTTGGGCTTGGCGGCTTAGTTCCGGATGGGTCAATGTTCATAGCATCCACAGGGGTGTTTGGAATTTCTGGTGGGGGCTCATCAGCAGTGTTCTCAGGGTTCTGAATTGAGGCTTCAGATTCTGGTGCTTGCTTCTCCGGCTCATGGACTTTGGGTCTTTAGCCGGCTTATTCGTTTTCAATTTTTTGCTTGGCTTTGCTATACCGCTGAAAATAGAAAAGGAGGATATAAGTATATGATAACCCACAAGTATAGGGGATTGCAACAGTTTTTGAGGGTAGAGTATTCAACCCAAATTTGTTGATTCGACACAAGGGGAGCCAAAGAATATTCTCAAGTATTAGCAGTTAAGTTGTCAATTCAACCACACCTGGATAACTTAATATCTGCAGCAAAGTATTCAGTAGCAAAGTAGTATGGAAGTAACGGTAATAGTGGCAAAAGTAACAGTAGCAGTTTTGTAGTAATTGTAATAGTAGCAACGGTAAAGTAACTAAGCAAAGAGCAATATGTGAAAAATATCGTAGGCAATGGATCGGTGATGGATAATTATGTTGGATGTGAGTCCTCATGCAATAGTTATAACATAGGGTGACACAGAACTATCTCCAGTTCATCAATGTAATGTAGGCATGTATTCCGAATATAGTCATACGTGCTTATGGGAAAGAACTTGCATGACATCTTTTGTCCTACCCTCCCGTGGCAGCGGGTTCCTATTGGAAACTAAGGGATATTAAGGTCTCCTTTTAATAGAGTACCAGACCAAAGCATTAACACTTAGTGAATACATGAACTCCTCAAACTACGATCATCACCGGGAGTGGTCCCGATTATTGTCACTTCGGGGTTGCCGGATCACAACACATAGTAGGTGACTATTGACTTGCAAGATAGGATCAAGAACTCACATATATTCATGAAAACATAATAGGTTCAGATCTAAAATCATGGCATTCGGGCCCTAGTGACAAGCATTAAGAATAGCAAATTCATAGCAACATCAATCTCAGAACATAATGGATACTAGGGATCAAACCCTAACAAAACTAACTCGATTACATGGTAAATCTCATCCAACCCATCACCGTCCAGCAAGCCTACGATGGAATTACTCACGCACGGCGGTGAGCATCATGAAATTGGTGATGGAGGATGGTTGATGATGACGACGACGGCGGATTCCCCTCTCCGGAGCCCCCAATGGACTCCAGATCAGCCCTCCCGAGAGAGATTAGGGTTTGGCGGCAGCTCCGTATCGTAAACCGTGATGAATCCTTCTCTCTGGTTTTTTTTCTCCCCGAACGTGAATATATAGAGTTGGAGTTGAGGTCGGTGGAGCCTCAGGGGGCCCACGAGATAGGGAGGCGTGTCCAGGGGGTAGGGCGCGCCCCCCACCCTTGTGGACAGGGTGTGGGCCCCTTGGCTTTGATTCTTTCGCCAGTATTTTTTATTAATTCCAAAAATAATCTCCATGTAGTTTCAAGTCGTTCCGAGAACTTTTATTTCTGCACAAAAATAACACCACGGCAATTCTGCTGAAAATAACGTCAATCTGGGTTAGTTCCATTCAAATCATGCAAGTTAGAGTCCAAAACAAGGGCAAAAGTGTTTGGAAAAGTAGATACGATGGAGACGTATCAACTCCCCCAAGCTTAAACCTTTGCTTGTCCTCAAGCAATTCAGTTAACAAACTAAAAGTGATAAAGAAAAACTTTTACAAACTCGATTTGCTCTTGTTGTTGTAAATATGTAAAACCAGCATTCAAGTTTTCAGCAAAGATTATGAACTAACCACATTCACAATAACATTTAGGTCTCATGTTTACTCATATCAATGGCATAATCAACTAGCGAGAAATAATAATAAATCTCGGATGACAACACTTTCTCAAAACAATCATAATATGATATAACAAGATGGTATCTCGCTAGCCCTTTCTGAGACCGCAAAACATAAATGCAGAGAACCCCTGAAGATCAAGGACTGACTAGACATTGTAATTTATGGTAAAAGAGATCCAGTCATTGTCACACTCAATATAAATTAATAGTAATGGATGCAAACGACAGCGGTGCTCTCCAACTAGTGCTTTTTAATAAGAAGATGATGACTCAACATAAAAGTAAATAGATAGGCCCTTCGCAGAGGGAAGCAGGGATTTGTAGAGGTGCCAGAGCTCGATTTTGAAATAGTGATAAATAATATTTTGAGTGCCATACTTCCATTGTTAACATAACAACCGAGAGATCTCGATATCTTCCATGCTACACACATTATAGGCGGTTTCCAAACAGAATGGTAAAGTTTGTAATCCCCCACCACCAAAAATCATCAATCCATGGCTTGCCCGAAACAACGGGTGCCTCCAACTAACAACAATCCTGGGGGAGTTTTGTTTGCAATTATTTTGATTTGATTTGAGCATGGGACTGGGCATCCCGGTGACCAGCTATTTTCTCGTGAGTGAGGAGCGGAATCCACTCCTCTTCAGAATAACCCACCTAGCATGGAAGATATAGATAGCCCTAGTTGATACATGAGTTGTTCGAGCATACAAAACGGAATTTCATTTGAAGGTTTAGAGTTTCGCACATACAAATTTACTTGGAATGACAGGTAGATACCACATATAGGAAGGTATGGTGGACTCATATGGAATAACTTTGGGGTTTATGGATTTTGGATGCACAAGCAGTATTCCCGCTTAGTACAAGTGAAGGCTAGAAAAATACAGGGAAGCGACCAACTAGAGAGCGACAACAGTCATGAACATGCATTAAAATTAATCAACACTGAGTGCAAGTATGAGTAGGATATAATCCACCATGAACATAAATATCATGGAGGCTATGTTGATTTTGTTTCAACTACATGCATGAACATGTGCCAAGTCAAGCCACTCGAATCGTTCAAAGGAGGATACCACCCTATCATACCACATCACAACCATTTTAATAGCATGTTGGCACACAAGGTAAACCATTTAAACTCCTAGCTAATTAAGCATGGCATAAGCAACTATAATCTCTAATTGTCATTGCAAACATGTTTATTCATAATAGGCTGAATCAGGAACGATGAACTAATCATATTTACAAAAACAAGATAGGTCGAGTTCATACCAGCTTCTCTCATCTCAATTAGTCCATCATATATCGTCATTATTGCCTTTCACTTGCACGACCGAACGGTGTGGATAACAATAATAGTGCATGTGCATTGGACTAAGCTGGAATCTGCAAGTATTCAGTTCAAGGGATAAGACAAGGTAATATGGGATCTTGGTTAAATCAATAATAATGCATAAGAGATCCACTCAACATTTTCATCATGGTCTTCTCCTCTCGACCCCCAAAGAAAAGAAAAGAAATAAAACTATTTACATGGGAAAGCTCCCAACAAGCAAAAGAAGAATGATAATTCTTTTTTGAGTTTTGTTTTAATTACTACTACTACAGGCACGGAAAGTAAACTAGCTAAAAGCTATAACTATTTTTTTGTTGTTTTTCTTAAGGTTTTTCAAACACACAAGAAAAAGACTTAGAAAAGAAAATAAACTAGCATGGATAGTACAATGAAAAAGTATGAGCACCGACAACTGGAATGAGTGTGTGAACATGAATGTAATGTCGGTGAGAAATACGTACTCCCCCAAGCTTAGGCTTTCGACCTAAGTTGTTCTAATCCCACGGATCAAAACTGCCTTCTCCGGTGTGCGGAGGAGTGTCATCTGGGTGCCACTGGTTGGCGGTCTCCTCCGGATCCCACTGATAAACGGATTGTCGATAAGGGTCAAGTGGTGGTTCCGGCTCAGGGTCTGGAGCGGGTGTCATGCTCCAGTACGCATAAATGGCCTCTAGTAGGATGAGGTACGTGCTGATTGAGCTGGTCGTGGAGGAAGTCGGTGAGGCCTGCATTCTCAGCTAAATAATAAAAATCATCATGAATCACGGCTGCTCTAAAGAACTCATCACAAGGACATTCACATGGCCGAACCTCCACAGTGCGAAGGAGATTATATTTGGGCTTTTATCCTCTTCACTTTGCTTATCCTTCGAGATTTGGCTCGAAGAGCCCCTCAAAAATCTCTTCATCATTTTCTGAATTTTTTTGAAATTTTTAGTAACTTCAAATAAAAGTGAACCAAACTCAACAAAATTGATAGCAACTACTCCCACAAGTGCTTAGAGACTCTATCATGCATTAGAACTACTTGGGACTATATAAATTTGACATGCAAGCTCAAGAACAGGGTCACCTCAGCAGCAAAAATTTGCAATGAATAAAGCATTAAAAAACTAATAGGACCATTGGAGGAGTCACATACCGAAGAACAATCCCCCAAAAAAGTTTCGTGAAAGAAGCTTTGGGCAAGGAGATCAAAAATGGCAGCAAGATGAGCTAGAACTCGTGCTTGAGCTGGTTGGTGATTTTTTTTGGGAGGAAGAAGAAGTGTGTGGTTGCATGAATAAGTGGAGGGGGGCCACCAGGGGCCTACGAGGCAGGGGGTGGGCACGCCCTGGACCCTCGTGGCCAGGTGCTGGCTCCCCTTGATGTGTTCTCAGTGCCAAATATTCTCAAATATTCTAGAAAAATCATATTTCATTTTCAGGGCATTTGGAGAACTTTTATTTTCGGGGTATTTTTATTGCAGGGACAATTTTAGAAAACAGACAAAAATAATATTTTTGCTTTATTTAATCTAAATAACAGAACGTGAAAGGATGGCACAGAGAGTTGTGCTTTCTAACTTCATCCATCTCATGCTCATCAAAAGGAATCCACTAACAAGGTTGATCAAGTCTTGTTAACAAACTCATTCCGAATCACATGAAACTGGAGAACTTTCAAATAGCACTAAGTTACCTCAACGGGGATATGTACATCCCCAATAAAAAGAATACCATATTTCTTCTTGGCAGTAGGAAGAGGAAATTCAAAACCTCCAATAGTAATAGTTGGAATTTTTCCAATAGAATTTATACTGTGAACTTGAGGTTGTTTCCTCGGAAAGTGTACCATATGCCCATTACCATTAACATGAAAAGTGGCATTGCCTTTGTTGAAATCAATAACAGCCCCTGCAGTATTCAAAAAGGGTCTTCCAAGGATAATCAACATACTATCATCCTCGGGAATATCAAGAATAACAAAGTCCGTTAAGATAGTAACGTTTGCAACCACAACAGGCACATCCTCACAAATACCGACAGGTATAGCGGTTGATTTATCGACCATTTGCAAAGGTATTTTAGTAGGTGCCAACTTATTCAATTCAAGTCTACGATAAAAAGAGAGAGGCATAACACTAACACTGGCTCCAAGATCACATAAAGCAGTTTTAACATAGTTTCTTTTCATGGAGCATGGTATAGTTGGTACTCCTGGATCTCCTAGTTTCTTTGGTATTCCACCCTTAAAAGTTTAATTAGCAAGCATGGTGGAAATTTCTACTTCCAATATCTTTCTTTTATTTGTAACAATATCTTTCATGTACTTAGCGTAAGGATTCATTTTAAGCATATCAGTAAAATGCATACGCAAAAAGATAGGTCTAATCATTTCAACAAAGCGCTCAAAATCCTCATCATCCTTTTTCTTGGATGGTTTAGGAGGAAAATGCATGGGTTTCTGAACCCATGGTTCTCCTTCTTTACCATGCTTCCTAGCAATGAAGTCTCTTTTATCATAACGTTGATTCTTTGATTGTGGGTTATCAAGATCAACAGCAGGTTCAATCTCTACATCATTGTTATTGCTAGGTTGAGCATTAACATGAACATTATCATTAACATTATCACTAGGTTCATGTTCATCACCAGATTTTTTTTCAGCATCAAAAATATAAATATCATTGGGATTCTCAAGTGTGTCTACAACAGGTTCACTAGAAGCATGCAAAGTCCTATCATTTTTCTTCTTCTTCTTTTTAGAAGGACTAGGTGCGTCAACATTATTTCTCTGAGAATCTTGCTCAATTCTCTTAGGGTGGCCCTCAGGATACAAATGTTCTTGAGTCATTCTACCACCACTAGTCATAACCCTCACAACATTATCATTTCTCTTATTATTTAATTCATTGATAAAATCATTTTGAGCTTTAAGCATTTGTTCTACTTGAGTGGTAACCATAGAGGCATGTTTACTAATAAGTTTAAGTTCACCTTTAACTCTAGACATATAATCACTCAAGTGTTCAATCATATAAGCATTACGTTTCAATTGTCTACCAACATAAGCATCGAAGTTTTCTTGTTTAACAATAAAATTATCAAACTCATCCAAGCATTGGCTAGCAGACTTATAACGAGGGATATCACCTTCATCAAATCTATAGAGAGAATTTACCTTTACTACCTATGTCGGGTTATCAACACCATGTATTTCTTTAATAGGCGGTAAATTCTTAACATCTTCGGCTTTAATACCCTTTTCTTTCATAGATTTCTTTGCCTCTTGCATATCTTCAGGACTGAGAAATAGAATACCCCTTTTCTTCGGAGTTGGCATAGGAGTTGGTTGAGGAAGTGTCCAATTGTTTTCATTAATCAACATATTATTCAATAACAATTCAGCTTGATCAACAGTTCTTTCCCTGAAAACACAACCAGCACAACTATCCAGGTGGTCTCTGGAAGCATCGGTTAGTCCATTATAAAAGATATCGAGTATTTCATTTTTCTTGAGAGGATGATCAGGCAAAGCATTAAGTAATTGGAGAAGCGTCCCCCAAGCTTGTGGGAGACTCTCTTCTTCAATTTGCACAAAATTATATATTTCCCTTAAAACAGCTTGTTTCTTATGAGCGGGGAAATATTTAGCAGAAAATTAACAAATCGTATCCTGGGGACTACGCACACAACCAGGATCAAGAGAATTAAGCCAAGTTTTACCATCACCCTTTGATGAGAATGGAAATAACTTGAGGATATAGTAGTAACGAGTTTTATCATCATGAGTGAATAGGGTGGCTATATCATTCAGTTTAGTAAGATGTGTCACAACAGTTTCAGATTCGTAGCCATAAAAACGATCAGATTCAACCAATGTAATTATCTCATGATCGATAGAGAAATCATAATCCTTATCAGTAATAAAGATAGGCGAAGTAGAAAAAGCAGGGTCATATTTCATTCTAGCATTAAGAGACTTTTCTATCAGCTTATCTAACAATTTCTTAAGATCAGATCTATAATTGCAAGCAAGAAAATCTCTAGCAGTTTCTTCATCCATGACATAACCCTCAGGCACAACAGGCAGTTCATATCTAGGGAGATAATCTTCATCATCACTTTCATCAATATTATCAGTTTCAATAATTTCATTCTCTCTACCCCTAGCAAGTTGTTCATCAAGAAATTCACCTAGTGGCACAGTATTATCAAGCATAGAAGTAGTTTCATCATAAGTATCATGTGTAGCAGAAGTGGCATCATCAATAACATGCGACATATGAGAATTAACAGCAGAAGCAGGTTTAGGTATCGCAAGCTCACTCAAAACAGATGGTGAATCGAGTGCAGAGCTAGATGGCAGTTCCTTACCTCCCCTCGTAGTTGAGGGAAATTTTTTAGTTCTTTCGTATTTCAAGTTCTTCATAGTGATCAGCAGATATAAATCCCAAGTGACTCAAAGAATAGAGCTATGCTCCCCAGCAACGGCGCCAGAAAATAGTCTTGATAACTCACATGTATAGGGGATCGCAACATTTTTCGAGGGTAGAGTATTCAACCCAAATTTATTGATTTGACACAAGGGGAGCCAAAGAATATTCTCAAGTATTAGCAGTTGACTTGTCAATTCAACCACACCTGGATAACTTAATATCTACAGAAAAGTATTTAGTAGCAAGGTAGTATGGAAGTAACGGTAACAGTGGCAAAAGTAATAGTAGCAGTTTTGTAGTAATTGTAATAGTAGCAATGTAAAGTAACTAAGCAAAGAGCAATATGTGAAAAAGCTCGTAGGCAATGGATCGGTGATGGATAATTATGTTAGATGTGATTCCTCATGCAATAGTTATAACATAGGGTGACACAGAATTACCTCCAGTTCATCAATGTAATGTAGGCATGTATTTTGAATATAGTCATACGTGCTTACGAAAAGAACTTGCATGACATCTTTTGTCCTACCCTCCCGTGGCAGTGGGGTCCTATTGGAAACTAAGGGATATTAAGGTCTCCTTTTAATAGAGTACCGTACCAAAGCATTAACACTTAGTGAATACATGAACTCCTCAAACTACGGTCATCACCGGGAGTGGTCCCGATTATTGTCACTTCGGGGTTGCCGGATCATAACACATAGTAGGTGACTATTGACTTGCAAGATAGGATCGAGAACTCACATATATTCATGAAAACATAATAGGTTCAGATCTGAAATCATGGCACTTGGGCCCTAGTGACAAGCATTAAGCATAGCAAAGTCATAGCAACATCAATCTCAGAACATAATGGATACTAGGGATCAAATCCTAACAAAACCAAATCGATTACATGGTAAATCTCATACAACCCATCATCGTCTAGCAAGACTATGATGGAATTACACACGCATGGCGGTGAGCATCATGAAATTGGTGATGGAAGATGGTTGATGATGACGACGGCGATGGATTCCCCTCTCCGGAGCCCCGGACGGACTCCAGATCATCCCTCCCGAGATAGATTAGGGCTTCGCAGTGGCTCCGTATCGTAAAACGCAATGAATCCTTCTCTCTGGGTTTTTTTCTCCCTGAACGTGAATATATAGAGTTGGAGTTGAGGTCGGTGGAGCCTCAGGGGGCCCACGAGATAGGGGGGGCCGCCCCCCACCCTCGTGGACAGGGTGTGGCCCCCTGGTCTTGATTCTTTTGCCAGTATTTTTTATTAATTCAAAAAATTATCTCCGTGGAGTTTCAAGTCATTCCGAGAACTTTTATTTCTACACAAAAATAACAACATGGAAATTCTGCTGAAAACAACATCAGTCCGGGTTAGTTCCATTCAAATCATGCAAGTTAGAGTCCAAAACAAGGGCAGAAGTTTTTGGAAAAGTAGATACGATGGAGATATATCAGTATTTCAATTTACAGATGTTAAATGACAAAGTAAAATGTTGTTACCCATGGGCAACTATGAAGGTAGGCATTTGGGTCTACGAAGAGTCGCCAGAAGAAGAATGAGAAGTTGCCTAATAATTTGAGTCAGAAGGATTAAGTGGTTGGCGAATAAGACCCGTCGTTGGATAAAAAGAGATTGAATTCTGAGGCATCGCTTTCCGGCATTTGCGAGGGCCCGGTGTGTTGGGTAAACCGGAGGGAAGTTCTCCACCTCCACTATTTTGGGTTTTGCGCCAGGTCTCATGTTGTAGTTGCTTCAAAATAAAGTTTGGATCCAAGTAAGCTAAAGGGTGAGAAAACCTTACTTTCCGGGTCACTCGTCAAATTTTCTGTCTTGGCAAAGGCTCTGGATTAGAGGAAATAATAGTTACCTCTTCATCACCTCCCTGGCTGGCTTCCGCATCATCCTTAGAGGAGTCAGTGTTAATAAGATGCATAAAAAGGGAACCAAGAGAATCAAGTTCTACCTCCGACTAATCCTCTAGAGTGAACAGTCCTGAGGCGTTGGTTCTAATCCTCTAGAGTGAACAGTCCTGAGGTGTTGGTTTTCTTCTTATTTTTCTTGTGGGCCTTGGTCTTGGCCCTGGGTTTTTTGGCCTCCTTCTTCTTCTCTTCATACTTCTTGTTCCAGAAAGCAGAGTCGGCCTGCATAAGTCAAAAGAAGATAAGGGATATGCAGCTTTATATAAACAGTAAGCAAAGTAAATGAGTTGGAGAGCTTACATCTGGTGGCGGGTTAAGAGCGCAGAAGGGATTCAACCCCGCCTTGCTACAGCTCTCTAAGCTTCCCCCAAGCAGAGATTTGGTCAAGTCATTGATCGCTCTATCAGTCAGACGTATTTGGCAGTGGCATTGAGGATCTTTGACGCCGCCAGTGTATGCACACATTAAACTGAGTCGGTGGCTCAAAGGCATAACCCTCCAAGCAACCTAGCAATGGACCAGGTTGACACCGGTTAATCCATTGGCTAGCAAAGCTCTAACCTTTGAAAAGGTAGGCATGTACTTGGCTTGTTCAGCGGTAGTATGCCGGTATGGAAGGGGGTGTTTTGGGTTAAGCCGGTGGTCGCAGAAACCAGACAGAAGATTCTCATCATAGGGACACGTGTCCTGGCAGTAGAACCAAGTTTGATTCTAGTCTTTAGGGTGACTTGGAAGCATAGCATAAGGGAAGATAGCATATCTTCGTCGCTGGATTGAGATTCCACCGAGTTCTAGGCCCATCTATGAATTCAGTCTGGCGGTTCAAGTAATAATAATCTCTGAAGAGCTCAACGTTGGGTTCTTCTTGAAGATATACTTTGCAGAAGACTTGGAAGTTGAAGATATTTGAAACACAATTGGGTCCGATGTCTTGGGGATGGAGTTGAAAGAAGTGTAGAACATCGCGGAAGAATTTTGACCCAGGTGGTGAGAAACCCCGCTTTATGTGATCAATAAAGACTATAACCTCCTTCTCACTTGGCTGAGGTCTGGATTCATTTGGTTCTAGAACCCGCCAGTTGATGGCATCCTTTGCTGCCAAGATGCCTGTTTGAACGTACTCCTTGAGAATTTGTTCCGTGATGACTGAAGGAACCCAGTTGCATGAAGTGACGGTCTTAGTCATGTTGGCTACGCAAAGCCTAAGAAGGAAAATTTGGCAGGTTAAATTCATAATGATAATATCAACACCGAGAAGTATTGGTGGTTTAAAAAGTTCAGATTTAAGTCGGCAGGCATTTGGCGGGTTACAGATTCTCTTTTAAGTTGCCATAGCGGAGCTAATATCTACATATATGGATTGGAGTAAAGATTTCTCTAAGTGTTGGATAAAAAGATGCTACAAGTTCTGATTATAATTTGGGATGTGTGGCAGTTCAGAAAATAAGAATAAATCTTAAACCTAAGGTTGCGGCAGTGGAGGAACTCATGAGCTAAGATCGAATCTTGGACAAAGGGAGGCAACTGCGATTGAAAAACAATGCTAAACCAGTACCACGCAATATCGGTGTTATTTTTAGATCAAACTACATGTTCTAAAGAGGAACCATGAGAAACGGTGAAGAACACTGACGAACGGCCGAAACCCTAATGCAGATTTGCTATGGGGAAAGGTGGGTGCTTATCATTCTACTGAAACAATGGAAGTGCGCCGTGCTTTTCTGGTCCGTTCAGGTTGATGCAGCGGCCGGAGTGGATGTCACCGAAGGAGGGCGGTGGTCGCAGCAGAGTCTCGAGGAGGAAGAAGACACAGAGGCAGGGGGTAAAAGGTGAAGGAGGGCCCATGTCCCTATTTATAAGGAAGAAATGAGATGCCATGCGCAGAATCGAGGAGACGAGATGATTATGTTAACAATAAATGCGCCTCAATTTTCGGGAAGGCTATTAAAGATAAGGATCCGTTAAGATATCCTCGGTTGTATGCGAAATCAATGCGCATGACGTCATGGCGGGTTACAAAGGTTCACTGGTGTTATGCCATGGTGGGTTATAATGGCACGAATAAGGTTCAACACTGGAGCACGGTTCTATTCAAGTCCAGAGGGTGAAGATTGACATGAACAAGTTCAAGTCAACATGGGGCCTAATGTTGGGGATATAACTCTGAGGTATGACCCACCCAGGAGGGTCCGGGTTATACCGTTCGCAATTCAGTATAAAGAAGTCCAAGGGGGCCTAAGGCGTGAAGATGGCGGGCTCATGGAGGCGGGCCTGGAGAAGGCTCGAGACCGGGGGCCTATCAAACCATTGTATGATATCTTGTCTGGTAAGGTAAGGCTTAGTTACAAACCGAGCCGGTCACGATGTGTGAGCCGGCCGGGACTCTGTAAGTCGCCATGTCTCCGCCTGTGTATATAAAGGTGAGACCCGGCGACGGGTTAACTGAAGAAACAAGCAATCGAGAACTAGGTCATGTGTATTCGCTCCCTTGTAATCGAAACTCAAGCAAAACAACTAAAGGTAGGGGTAGGCTTTTACCTCCACCGCGAGGGGCCGAACCTGGGTAAACTCTTTGTGTCCTTTGTCCCGGTTAAACCCTTCAAGCTAACCTAGTTGCGATGACTCCACACCTAAGTCCTTTCATTAGGACATCTGTCGTGACAAAACCACGACACATAGCGATAAAGTAAAGCAATTATATGGCGCTTAATGATTGACATGCAGGTCATACAATACTTAAAAGACAACCCTAAGGCTCTTGCCAGTTGTCGATATTACAAAACATGATCATCTCATACAACAATGTATATCACATCACGTCTTGACCAAATCACATCACAACATACCCTGCAAAAACAAGTTAGACGTTGACACGTCTACAACGTATCTATAATTTTTGATTGTTCCATGCTATTATATTACCTGTTTTGAATGATTATGGACTTTATTATACACTTTTATATTACTTTTGGGACTAACCTATTAACCGGAGGCCCGGCCCATACGATTACCGGTGGAAATTCCTTGATGTGTCCTTCTCTTGATGCTTTTAATGCTTTGGAAAATTTAGTGGGTTCACCACCTCTCATGATCAATGAATTGTGACCCTCGAGCATGTTATGGAAATACTAGATGTTATCGAAAAGAAAACGCTTACCAAAGAACATATTGAAAACTTGGATAGAAAAATGCAAACTTATGCTACTAAAGTTGGGTCAAAAGCAGGAGAAGTTTTTAAGTTGTTAAAAGAAAATGGGACTATAATTCATGAAAGAATCGAAGAAAGCTCGTCTAGGATTGATAAACTGGAAGAAATTTTTTCTAATCTAAGTATGGCTTTTGCTTCCGCCAAAACTCCCATAAAAATTAGTAAAACTACTCAAGTTGTTGAAAACAAGGGTGCAACTTCTAGCAATGATAAAGGAGATCTTAAGATGGTTAATATCCATCCCAATTTGATTTAAGTTATAAGAAACCCTCTTTGCAAAAATGAGTTTTTCAATCTCGTGCCTAGACGTATTGTCATTGAGAATTTATATGCAAAATCCTTGAAAATTCTAAGTGTTCAATCGAAGAGTTCGGGGACAAAGATGACAACACTTAGATCGTACGCGTTATGCCTAGCTAGGGGCGTAAAACGATAGCACTCATTGGGAGGCAACCCAACTTGTATCTTTTTGCTTTTTGGTTTTCTTGCTGTTTTCAATAAAATACACAATTATGCCTCTGGTTAGATGTGTTTTTGTGGTTTAAATTTGTGTTTGTGCCAAGCAAGGCCTTTGGGATGATTTGGGTGAGAGTTTATTTGATCTTGCTAAAAAATAGAAACTTTTGCACTGACGAAATTACTTTTCATTTTTATCAGAAGAGTGCTTTTGAGTTGATTCTTTTTGCAGAAGATTAACAAACAAATTATTCACGTCGTCCTAATTTTTCAGAATTTTTGGAGTTACAGAAGTATTCGAAGTAGTCAGATTGCTACAGACTATTCTATTTTTGATAGTTACTATTTTCTTTGCGTTCTGTGCTTGTTTTGATGATTCTATGGTTTTCTTTGAAGAGTTTTTGCCATAGAAAATTCGGAATACAGTAGATATAATGCAAAAATAAAATATGAATGGGTTTGCAACAGTACTTATAGTAGTGGTTTTCTTTCTTATACTAACGGATCTCACGAAGGTTTTGTTGAGTTTTGTGTGATTGAAGTTTTCTAGTTTTGGGTGATCTTATGATGGATGAAGGAATAAGGATTAGCAAAAGGCTAAGCTTGTGGATGCCCGAGACACCCTAAGATAATATTCAAGAAATAGCAAGCAACTAAGCTTGGGGATGCCCCCGAGTGACATCCCCGCTTTCTTCTAAAAACCATCGGTATTTTACTTGAAGTTATATTTTTATTCGTCACATATTATGAGTTTGCTTGGAGCGTCTTGTATGATATGAGTCTTTGCTTGTTTTTCTTTGTGTTTTAAGTCTTGAATCCTTGCTGGACACACCTTTTTGAGAGAGCCAATAATTATGTTATGCTTGCTCCTATGCTTCAATTAAATTTTTTAGCGACATGGAATTGATCTAGTGCTTCACTTGTATTTTTTTGAGCACGGTGTGCTTTGTTATTTTGAAGAAATGCTCTCATGCTTCACTTAGATTTATTTGGGAGTTAGTAAAATTTTAAAGAAATTCTCTCTTGCTTCACTTAGATTATTTTGAGAGAAAGAAATATTATGCTCATGTTCTTCACTTAAATTTGTTTGAGCTCATCAAAAGCAACAATGAAAATAGTCCCAAAGTGATAGATATACAAGGAGGATATAATAAAAACTTTCATGAAGATCATTGGACAAAATAAACTTGATTCTTAGTAATGGTTTTGAGATATGACGATATGATATGTGAGTCATGTTGATGAGTAATTGTGCTTTAGTAAGAATATCGATGTTAAGGTTTGTGATTCCCTATGCAAGCATGAAAGTCAAGAGTTATGCAAGGAAATTTATATCCTACTTATGGTGCATTATTCGGTGTTACTTATGCTTACTTCTTGGGTACGAGATTTTTCGTTTCTTAGTTGGTCGCTTCTCAATCTTTTTGCTAGCCTTCATTTTGCACTAAGTATGATCACTACTTGTGCATCCAAAGCCCTTTAAACCAGTTTTTCCATATGAGTCCACTATATCTACCTATATGCGGCATTTCCGTGTCATTCTAAGAAAATTTGCATGTGCCATCTCTAATTTTCAAAATAAATTTCTCTTTTGTCTGATCGTACCGCTCGCGAGTCACTGAGGGTGGCTGATATTTTCCATGCTAGATGTGTTATTCTCACGATGAGTGTTTATTCACTTGTCATTGCACGAGAGTATGAAAAAGGTATTAGGGATGCACAATCCTGAAATGAAAAATGAATTTACTTTATATTATCAAATAATAAATTCCTTGGAAAGTGTTGGTATGGAGGGCACTCATGGATATGGTTAGCCATGGAAAGTGAAACTAATGGTGGAAAAAGGAATGAACTTTATTTTTCGTTTGGGAACCGGCTATGATGCATCTAGCATGGAAAGTGTTGGGAGCTCTAAGTCATTTTCATTGGTCGGAAAAGTATGCCTCCCAAAATGTTTTTATCTCTCAATTTTTGCTTTAGCTCTAGCACCTCTACAAATTCCTACTTCCCTCTACGAAGGGCCTTTCTTTTACTTTATGCAATTTTTTTTTTGAATTTGAGTCTCCATCTTCTCTTATAAAGCACCAACTAAGGGGCACTATGATCGTATTTGAGCATTGGGCATAGCTAATATTCGAGAGTGTTTCATGAATGGATCAATATGGTTGAGCATAATGGACTAGGGATAACTTGCTTTAGTGTTGATATTTTGAAAGACATGGTTGCTTGTTGGTATACTTGAGTATTAAAGTCTTCATGTCAAAACTAGACTATTTCTTTGAACCATATAAAAGTCCAAATGTCCATGCTATAAAGAAAAGAAATGTGATGAACATGTTAGGCAGCATTCCACATCAAAAATTCTGTTTTTATCATTTACCTACTCGAGGACGAGCAGGAATTAAGCTTGGGGATGCTGATCCGTCTCCAACGTATCTATAATTTTTTATTGTTCCATGTTGTTATATTATCATTCTTGGATGTTTTACAATCATTTTATAGTCATTTTATGTCATATTTTGGTACTAACCTGTTGACATAGTGCCCAGTGCCAGTTGTTGTTTTCTGCTTGTTTTTTACATCGCAGGAAATCAATACCAAACAGAATCCAAATGCAGTGAAACTTTTTGTGGATTTTTTTGGACCAGAAGACATCCAGTGGGCCAAGAAAGTACCTGAGGGGAGCTCCAAGGGGATCAAAACCCACCAGGGCACGCCTGGAGGCCCAGGCCTGCCTAGGTGGGTTGTGCCCGCCTCGGTGGCCTCCTGCACCGCCTCTTTTCTCTATAAATACCCCAATATTCCAGAAACCCTAGGGGAGTCGACGAAAATCAATTCCAGCCGCCACAAGTTCCAGAAACATCATATCCAATCTAGACACCACCTAGGAGGGGGTTCATCATGTCCATTGGTGCCTCTATGATGATGAGTGAGTACTTGTTTGTATACCTACGGGTCTGTAGTTAGTAGCTAGATGGATTCCTCTCTCTCTCTCTCTCTCTTGATTCTCAATACAATGGTCCCTTGGAGATACATATGATGTAAGTCTTTTATGGTGTGTTTGTTGGGATCCGATGAACTTTAAGTTTATGATCAGATCTATGTTTTATCCATGAAAGTTATTTGAGTCTTCTTTGATCTCTTATATGCATGATTTATTATAGCCTCGTATTTCTTCTCCGGTATTTGGGTTTTTTTTGGCCAACTTGATCTATTTATCTTGCAATGGGAAGAGGTGCTTTGTGATGGGTTCGATCTTATGGTGCTTTCTCCCAGTGGCAGAAGGGGAAACGACACGTATGTATCATTGCTAGTAAGAATAACAAGATGGGGTATATTTCTACATAAATAGATCTTGTCTACATCATGTCATCGTTCTTAATGCATTACTTCATTTTTCCATGAACTTAATACACTAGATGCATGCCGGATAGCGGTCGATGTGTGGAGTAATGGTTGTAGATGTAGGCAGGAGTCGGTGTACTAATATTGGACGTGATGCCTATATAATGATCATTGCATGGATATCGTCATGAGTATTTGAAGTTCTATCAATTGCCCAATAGTAATTGTTTTCCCATTGTTTGGTATTTTTCTCGAGAGAAGCCACTAGTGAAACCTACGGCCCCCGGGTCTCTTCTCATCATATTTTTCCTTTGCAATCCATTTTCCTTTGCTTTTATTTTCAGTTCTACTAAACCAAAATACAAAAATACCTTGCTGCACTTTATTTATTTTGCGATCTATTTATCCTATCTATCACAAGTTTATCACGTCTTCTCACCAATTTGAGGCACCATTACCCGAAAGGGATTGACAACCCTTTAACATGTCGGGTTGCGTGTAGTTGTTATTTGTGTGCAGGGGCTATTTATGTTTTGTTGCTAGGTTCTCTTGGTTCGATAACCTTGGTCTCATCACTGAGGGAAATACCTACCATCCCTATGCTACATCATCCTTTCCTCTTTGGGGAAATACTGACGTAGTTCAAGTAGGCATCAAATACCTTTGTCGTACTCTCGTGCAATGACAAGTCAATAAACACTCATCATGAGAATAACACACCTAGCATGGAAAATATCGGCCACCCCTCGCCGCCTCGCGAGCAGTACGAGCACACAATAGAGAAATTTATTTTGAAAATTAGAGATGTCACATACAAATTTGCTTAGAGCGGGACGAAAATACCGCATATAGATAGGTATAGTGGACTCATATGGCAAAACTGGTTTAAAGGGTTTTAGATCCACAAGTAGTGATCATACTTAGTGCAAATGAAGGCTAGCAAAAAGATTGAGAAGTGTCCAACCAAGAAACGAAAAATCTCATAAGCGAGCATTAAGCATAACTAACACCGAATAATGCACCACAAGTTGGATGTAATTTCATTGCATAATATTGACTTTCGTGCTTGCATAGGGAATCACATCCTTAACACTAATATTCTTACTAAAGCATAATTACTCATCAACAGGACTCACATATCACATCATCATATCTCAAAACCATTACAAAGAACCAAGTTTATTTTGTCCAATGATCTTCATGAAAGTTTTTATTATATCCTCCTTGGATATCTATCACTTTGGGACTAATTTCATATGTTGCTTTCAATAAGCTCAAACAAATATAAGTGAAGAACATGAGCATAGTATTTATTTCTCTCAAAATAATCTAAGTGAAGAAAAGGAGAATTTCTTAAAAAATTACTGACTCCCAAAAAATCTAAGTGAAGCATGAGAGCATTTCTTCAAAAATAACAAAGCTCACCATGCTTAAAAAGATATAAGTGAAGCACTAGAGCAATTCCAAGGCTCTAAAATTTGAAGTGAAGCATAAGAGCAAGCATAGCATAAATTTTGGCTCTCTCAAAAAGGTGTGTCCAGCAAGGATCCAAGACTTAAAATAAATAAATAAACAAGCAAAGACTCATATCATACAAGATGCTCCAAGCAAAACTCATAATATGTGACAAATAAAAATATAGCTCCAAGTAAAATACCGATGGTCGTTAGAAGAAAGAGGGGATGCCACTCGGGGGCATCCCCAAGCTTAGTTGATTGATACTTCTTGAATCTTATCTTGGGGTGCCTCGGGCATCCCCAAGCTTAGCCTTTAGATAATCTTTATTCCTTCATCCATCATAATATCACCCAAAACTTGAAAACTTCAATCACACAAAACTCAACACAACCTTCATGAGATCCGTTAGTATAAGAAAGCAGACCACTACTATAAGTATTGTTTCAAACCCATTCATATTTTATTTTTGCATTATATCTACTATAATCCAACTTTTCTGTGGCAAAAAATCTTCAAACAAAACCATACAATCATCAAAACAAGCACACAACACAAAAAAAACAGAATCTGTCAAAAATAGAACAGTCTGTAGCAATTTGGATGTTTTGAATACTTCTGTAACTCCAAAATTCTGAAAAATTAGGACCACGTGGGAAATTTGTATATTAATCTTATGCAAAATGAATCGTCAAAAGCACTCTTCTGTTAAAAATGGGAATTATTTTCGTGAGCGCAAAAGTTTCAGTTTTTCAACAAGATCAAATCAATTATCATCCAAATCATCCCAAAGGCTTTGATTGGCACAAACACTAATTCAAACCACAAAAACACATATAATCAGAGTCATATATGGGTAATTTATTGAAAATAGCAAGAAAAACAAAAATCAAAAGGATACAAGTTGGGTTGTCTCCCAACGAGCGCTATCGTTTTACGCCCCTAGCTAGGCATAATGCAAAGGATCTAAGTTTTGTCATATTTGGTTCTAGAATACGATGCACTCATGCTTTATTAATATGGTGGCCTAATTCTTGTGCTGGACTCTTGGTCTTATGTTTGGGGGCAAGTGTATTCTCCCAAAAAATTCTATGAGCATTGTCATAAGGATATTGTGGCGCCACCTCCTTTTACTTGGATATGGAAGTCAAAACTGCACATGAAACTTAAAGTATTTATGTGGTTTTTACTGGCAGACCGATTGAATACTAGGAATATGCTCAGAAGACGTCACTTTAACATCAATGATGAATTCAACTGCGTCCTTTGTAACTCTGGGGTTCAAGAAACTATTGAGCATTTAATCTTCACGTGTCCTTTTAGCTCTTCTTGCTGGGTGAAAGTGGGGATCGCTTGGAACATGAATCGATCCAGAATTGATGCCATCCAAACTGCCAGACGTTCTTTTAAAGGGGAACTTTTCTTTGAAATTGTGGGGATTGTGGCCTGGAATATCTGGAAGGAAAGAAACAACTATATTTTCAGGCATATACCACCATCTTTGGCAGCTTGGAGAGAGAGATCCAAGGCAGATCTCCTTTGGCTAAAATTTAGAGTGGACAAAGCTCATTGGGACTACATAACTTTATTTGCCTTAGATTTGTAATCTCACCCTCTCCACTAAACTTTCAGACACCCACCACTTGTATAAGTTTCCACTAGCTAACACTTATCTTTTCCCCTTTGAGGGCTCTCCCTCAAGAGCATGTACATACTATGTAACTCCGTTTTGTTCTAATATATCACAGTAGGATCCTCTCCTGCTGTTTTCAAGGTCAAAAAAAAGTGTTCCATACCCTTCCTTAGTGGAAATTGAAATTTAATATTGCCTTCTTTCATATCAATCACGACACCAATAGTACGTAAAAATGATCTACCAAGTATAATTGGACAACACGGATTGCAATAAATATCAAGAACAATAAAATCTACGGGCATGTAACTCCTATTTGCAATAATAAGAACATCATTAATTCTTCCTGTAGGTTTTTTAATAGTAGAATCTGCCAAGTGCAAACTTAAAGAGCATTCTTCAATATCGGTAAGACCAAGCACATCACATAAAGATTTCGGAATTGTAGAAGCACTAGCACCCAAGTCACATAAAGCAAAACACTCATAATTTTAAATCTTGACTTTGATGATAGGTTCCCATTCATCATGTAATTTTCTACGAACTGAAACTTCTAATTCCAATTTTCTTCAAAAGCTTTCACCATAGCATCAACAATATGTTTAGTAAAAGTTTTATTTTGTACATAAGCATGGGGTGAATTTATCATGGATTGCAACAAAGAAATATAATCAACCAAAGAGAAACTATCATAATTAAAGTCTTTGTAATCCAAAAGAGTGGGCAAATCACTAGTTAAAGTTTTGACCTCTTCAAACCCACTTTTATCAATTTTCTCAACAAGATTTTCACCCTCCGAATTATCGGGACGCCTTCTAGCTAAAGTTGAATCTTCTTCAGTCCCTTTTTCATCAATCTTAATTTTACTAAACAAAGAATCAATAGAAGAAACACCAATCATTTTAAGATCTGCATCACTTTTATGAAAGCAATCACTAGAAAATGTTTTTTTCTAAAAATTCTCTTCTAGCTCTAAGCATGGCAGTTCTTTTCTTACTTTCATCCATAAAAACATAAAGAGCTTTAATTGATTATTCAACCTTAGACACACAAAAATTCATCTTGAGAGTTTCTACATCATGAGAAATTCTACCAATACTTCTAGACATATCATCAACTTTATTCAGCTTTTCTTCTATCGTAGCATTGAAAACTTTTTGAGTATTGATAAATTCTTTAATATTATTCTCAAGATCAGATGTGTTACTATTATTATTATAAGAAGGATTACCATAGGAATTACCTTAATTGTTAGAAAAATTACTAGGAAAAGGCCTAGGATAAAAATTACCTCTATAAGCATTGTCATTGAAATTGTTTCGCGAGATAAAATTCCCATCTATGGCATCACTATTTTGCTCAATCAAAGTAGACAAAGGCACGTCGTTAAAATCAATAGGAGCATTTTTATAAGCAACCAACTTCATAAGAACATCAACTTTTTCACTCAAAGAATTTATTTCTTCTACCAAATTGACTTTTTTACTAGTAGGAGCTCTTTCGGTATGCCATTGTGAATAATTTTCCATAATATTGTCTAGCAATTTAGTAGCTTCACCCAAAGTAATTTTCATAAAAGTACCCCCCGCGGCGGAATCTAAAGGATTACGAGAAACAAGATTCAACCCCGCATAAAATTTTTGTATGATGATCCAAAGATTTAACCCATGAGTTGGGCAATTCCTTAGCATCAATATCCTTTCCCAAGATTGTGCAACATGCTCATGTTCAAGTTGCTTGAAATTCATGATCTGGGTTCTAAGGGAAATGATTTTTGCGGGTGGAAAATACTTAGTAATAAAAGCATCTTTTGCACTTATTCCAAGAAACAATACTATTGCGAGGCAAAGAAGAAAGCCAATTTTTTGCATGATCTCGCAAAGAAAATGGAAATAATTTCAACTTCACAACATCATTGTCCACATCTTTTTTTCTTTTGCATATCGCATAATTCCACGAATGTGTTAAGATGGGACGCGACATCCTCATTAGGAGTACTGGAAAATTGATCTTTCATAACAAGATTCAACAAAGCAGTATTAATATCGCAAGACTCCACACTAGTGGCGGGAGGAGCAGTCGGAGTGCTAATTAAATCATTGTTGTTGGTATTTTAGAAATGACACAACTTGGTGTTCTCTTGAGTCATGGTGACTACACAACAAGATTGCACTCATAAATAGATCTGACAGGAAAAACAGCGAATGAAAAAGAGGGCGAATAAAATGGCAATTTTTTGTAAAGTGGGGAGAGGAAACGAGAGGCAAATGGAAAATAATGTAAATTGCAAGGAGATGATATTTGTGATCAGGAACCTGGTTGATGTTGATGATGTCTCCCCAACAAAGGCGCTAAAAATTCCTTTTGATGTCTGCTAGAACTACGTCGGTATTTCCCCAAAGAGGAAGGATGATGCAGCACAGCGACGGTAGATATTTCCCCCAGTGATGAAACCAATGCTATAGAACTAGTAGGAGAACCATGCAACACAACATAAACAACTCCTGCACACAAATAACAAATACTTGCAACCTGACGTGTTAAAGGGGTTGTCAATCCCTTTCGGGTAACAGCACCAGAAATTGGCAAGTGGACGGGAGAAAGTTGTAATAGATTGGATAAATAGATCGCAAATAAAATAAAGAGCAACAAAGTATTTTTGGATTTTTGGATTAATAGATCTGAAAATAAAAGCAAATGAAAATAGATCGCGAAGGCAAATATATTAAAGAAGAGACCCGGGGGGGCATAGGTTTCACTAGTGGCTTCTCTCGAAAAAAATAGCAAACGGTGGGAAAACAAATTCTTGTTGGGCAATTGATAGAACTTCAAATACTCATGACGATATCCAGGCAATGATCATTATATAGGCATCACGTCCAAGATTAGTAGACCGACTCCTGCCTGCATCTACTACCATTACTCCACACATCGACCATTATCTAGCATGCATCTAGTGTATTAAGGTCATGGAAAAGCGGAGTAGTGCAATAAGAATGATGAAATGATGTAGACAAGATCTATTTATGTAGAAATAGACCCCATTCCTTAATAGCAACAATACATACATGCCGGTTCCCCTTCTGCCACTGGGATCAAACACCGTAAGATCGAACCCATCACAAAGCACCTCTTCCCATTGCAATTTAAATAGATCAAGTTGGCCAAAAAACAAATATCAAAGAAGAAATACGAGGCTATAAGCAATCATGCATATAGGAGATCAAAGAAGACTCAAATAGCTTTCATGGATAAAACATAGATATGATCATAAAATCAAAGTTCATCGGATTCCAACAAACACACCGCAAAAAGAGTTATATCATATGGATCTCCAAGAGACCACTGTATAGAGAATCAAGAGAAAGAGGAAGCCATCTAGCTACTAACTAAGGACCCGAAGGTCTACAATGAACTACTCACGCATCATCGGAGAGGCACCAATGAGGATGCTAAACCCCTCTATGATGGTGTTTAGATTGGATCTGGTGGTTTTGGAACTTGCGACGGGTGGAATTGATTTTCGTCGACTCCCCTATGGTTTCTGGAATATTGGGGTATTTATAGAGCAAAGAGGCGGTGCGGGAGGCCACCGAGGTGGGCACAACCCACATGGGCGCGCTCTGGTGGGTTGTGCTCCCTTCAGAGCACCCCTCTGGTACTTCTTTGGCCCAATAGGTGTCTTTTGGTCCAGAAAAAATCCACAAAAGTTTCGCTGCGTTTGGACTCCATTTGGTATTGATTTTCTATGATGTAAAAAACAAGCAGAAAAGAGCAACTGACACTGGGCACTATGTCAATAGGTTAGTACCAAAAAAGATATAAAATGATTGTTAAACATCCAAGAATGATAATATAACAGCATGGAACAATCAAAAATTATAGATACGTTGGAGACGTATCAGGACCCTACGGGTTCAAGAATGATGTAGACATGACCGAGACGCTTCTTCGGTCAATAACCAATAGCGGGACCTGGATGCCCATTTTGGTTCCTATATATTATACAAAGATCTTTATCAGTCAAACCTTTATGACAACATACGTAGTATCCTTTGTTTGTCGGTATGTTACTTGCCCAAGATTTGATCATCGGTATCTTCATATCTCGTTACCGGTAAGTCTCTTTACTCGTTCTGTAATACATCATCTTGTAACTAACTCCTTAGTCACTTTTCTTGCAAGCTTCTTGTGATGTTGTATTACCAAGAGGGTCCAGAGATAACTCTCCGTTATACGGAGTGACAAATCCCAATCTTGATTCACACCAACTCAACAGACACCTTCGGAGATACCTGTAGAGCAACTTTATGATCAGTCAATTACGTTGTGATGTTTTATAGCACACAAGGTATTACTTCGGCATCCGGGTGTTGCATGATCTCATGGTCAAAGGAATATGTATTTGACATTTAAGAAAGAAGTAGCAATAAACTGAACGATCATATGATAAACTAACGGATAGATCTTGTCCATCACATCATTCTCCTAATGATGTGATCCTTTTATTAAAAGAGAACTCATGTATATGGTTAGGAAATCTTAACCATCTTTGATCAACGAGCTAGTCTAGTAGAGACTTAGTAGGGACTTAGTATTTGTTTCTGTATTCACACATGTATTTAAATTTCCGGTCAATACAATTATAGCATGGATAATAAACCTTTATTATGATTAAGGAAATATAATAATAACCACTTTATTATTGCCTCTAGGGCATATTTCCAACAACATATCCAGGGGGGTTGTTGTAAAATACCCCTGATAACTTCTAGGACAGGGTAATTTACAAATCACATAACTAATAACTTGCGTACAAACACTGTGATAACTTTGGCGGGGGTAGGGGTTGTTGTAATTAAACCCGGGCATGGGCAGCCCGGCCCGACGACCCGGCCCGAAAAACCCGGGCCTGGCCGGGCCGGGCTTGACATTCGGGCCGGGCTTGGGCTTTGTTTTGCAGCCCGAAAGATAGTTCGGGCCGGGCTCGGGCTTCAGTTTTTTCGTATTTCAGGCCGGGCTTGCACGTGAGTGTACTAAAAAACAGCATTCGGGCCGGGCTTTCGGGCTTCGGGCTTGATTTCGGGCCGGGCTCGGGCTTGAAAATATGGAGTATTTCGGGCTTCGGGCCGGGCTCGGGCTTGAGAAATGAAGGTCGGGCTTTTACAAGCCCGGCCCGAAACCCGACCCGGCCCGACGTTTGCCCGGGTTTAGTTGTAATACACGCCCGATTACTTCTGCATGAATAGCATGATAATTTATGCACCACCGACCTTTTAACTTGTGCAACACGTTGATAACTTTTGACCCAGGAAAATATAGTTGAAGAAACATGTCCTCTGTAATTTTTGTGCGAACTACATTGCAATTTACACATTGCTGACGTGATAACTTACGACCAAACACGGTGGTAACTTTGCCATGGTAACTCATGTGTAAATAACATGGTAATGCATGCACAACTAAGTTGATAATTTACTTGGTCCAGGTGTGGTAATTTTGACCAGGAGGGCGGGATGGACTTGCTTGAAAGATACCCTTCGATAACTCATGGGTGAATAGCATGATAATATAAACACAACGGAGCTAATAACTTAGTTGGCCCATGTTTGAGAACTTTTTGGCCGAAAAAAATTATCAAAATGTATCAACATGATGCCTAGTTTCGAAGGTATCGTCGCAATGGATTTTTATGTGAAAATGATTTTTGTATCGGAGTGACGGTTTGACTTACAAAACATTTCAGTTTTTGAATTTCGGTGGAATCTTCCCCGACATTAGCATTTTTGTCCTCTAGGGCATGCGTGAACGTGCATGTGGGGAGAAGGTCGAAGGAATCATTTTCTATGTCTTGTTAATTTCTGTGTAAACAACATGATATTTTATACTAAACTCGCATGATAACTTGCATGGCACATGCGTGATAACTTTTTACCTAGGAAAAAAGTCATCGGAACATACCACAATAATATCTAGTTTCGAAGATTTCATCGCGACGAATCTTTTTTTTTTAAATAGTTACTCAATTAGAGCAACGGTTTGAGATACAAAATATTTTAAAGTTTCAAAATAGGAAAAATATATGATGACTTTACTGTTTTGTCATCTAGCACATGCATGCTTGTACACATGGGAAAAAAGGCTGGGAGACCATTTTTCATGCCTGGTAATTTTTATTAAAACAGCTTGGTAATTTATGTATCGCAGACATGTTAACTTACGTAGTATATGACTGGTAACTTTTTACCCCAAAAAAGTTGTCGGAACATACTAACATGTGATCTATTTTTGAAGGTCTTGTCGCTACCAATCTTATATGTGAAGACAGTTTTTTAACTTGGGCGATGATTTAAGCTACAAAACATTTTGAATTTTCAGTTTTTAAAAAGAATCTGCTGATACAATCAGTTTTGTTATTTTCCTGCATTTATGTAATTAGGAGCTTCTAATTGAGCTAACCTGGTGGACACCGCACAGATAAAAGGCAAACAACTTTGAAGCTAGTATCTACATGGATGCATGCATGCGTTCAGATATATTACTATGGTTCGATCCCTCGGCATTTAGCACGGTCCATTTAAATTATGTCCATAATTTTGAAAAATAGTCATCAACTAAGACAATAAATAGGAAAATGAAACATTAAAATTGTAGAGAGAAGATAACAAATTGAACGGAACCTCTCCAAAACTGGAAGGACCAGGCTACATGGACAACCCAATAGCGCTCGCCAAGGTCTACATTTGCTCTACTGCCTTCGAGATGCTCGAATGTGAATTGTCATAAATACTCTTTAAAGAAAAACATAATTAATATCAAAACCGAACAACGGCGGCGCAAAGCGCACATTACCCTCTAGTGTAATGTATTTCCCATAGTATACTGAAGTTAACACACACCATCACTCTAACTTCACGCCCTTTACAAATATAAGATAGAGTCAAATCTTTTGTCCACGTTTAACTTAAGGAATAATGTAGATCGCCAAGTAAAAGTGATGATAGGTACAAATGTGTAAACAATATTATTCGCACCATCGAAATAGAAGCGGAATTGTAGCGACATGGGTCTCAGGCTGAAGTAACTTGCACTCTCACACCGCAAATGTCATCCTTGACGGAGTTGTTCCTAGCAGAGAAGTTGATCTCCCAAGACTTGAATCGTGTAACTATGCCCTTCAATTCTAAATAACGTGTGGTTTTGGTCTCTCGAAGTGTATTTGATCAAAGTTGTGTTGATGTGTGGGCTCGTCGCGATCGTGTGGCTCCCACATCGCCATTTTTTCTTCAGAAATCTCCATTAGTTCTTTTTAAAGCATATATAAATGCTAGAGAAAAGATCTAATAAATCCAGAAAACATCAAAATCAAAAATTAAATAAAAGCCATACGGTTTTCAATAATTTTCCTACTTTCTCTCTAGTTTTTTTATTACTGGTGTGTCTTGAGTTTTAAAAAATTTAGTAAATATTTTTTTTTCCTTTTCTAAGAAAATCAAATCTTCCATTGTTTATGTTTTTATCCTCCTTACTCTATTTTTGCATGTTCTTATTCAATTTTTTGATTGTCGGCCTTTTCATGCTTGGATTATATGTTTATTGGAAAAATTAGACGATATCAATGAGCTTGGAACCAAAAATACACCCGCCTCACGATAATTTATGGTGTCTTGAGTTAACAATATATATTTTTGAAAAAAATCAACGTCAACCATTGGTCCACCTATTTTGATGCCTGATTTGTGTCTTAGCAAAGAAAAAAACCGAAAGAGTCAGTCATTGGGAGGGTCTCCTTCGACCTCTCCTTTCGCATGTAGCAAGAAAGTCCCAATCAAAATAGAATCTGCATTGAAACCGGCCATGCCGCGGTAACCATGTTGGATTCATGACAAGGAGAGCCGCTGACGAAGCAGAGGAACATCGATCGCATCGCCCCAACTAACCATGAACAGTCGCCCTCTTCCACCGTTGAGACTGCACATAGGATGGTGTTTTGGTGATTCCCGAGAGGCAAACCTCATGATCAGCACAGAAAGAAGTATGGTCGTGGCATAGGTCTGGTAGGAAGTAGTCGGCATCACCAGCATTACCGTTCATGGCGATCGGTTGTGGAGAGCTTTGGGGTTTATCGTCCAATTCCACAAATGCAACATAACTGGGATGTTATTTCCGCATGCATCTGTAGCTACAAATATCCCGATCTTCCCTCATGTTGAGAAAATAAGAGTCTATCTATTCGATGGTGCATCTTACGATGTCACAGTAGAAGCTTTCGACGATCATTGGAGTTTATTAGTGATATTTTTAATATTCCATTTGATTCTGCTGTCAAAACGGTAAGCATGGTGGAAATTAGCGAGAATATAAGTGCAATGGATATCAATCTTTGAGGATTTGGCGCTTTGTCATGAAGGTACCATTATCGGACTTGGTCTACGGTCTAAAAGTGAAAATGAAGAAATTTGTACAAATGCAACCCCCATCGACTCAGCACGCACCCAGCTCGGCCCAAGTGCCATGGGCCTGCTTTGCTGAAAGGACGAAGAGGTGTTCCTAGAACACGATTGAGGCAACAGTAGACCACTGTTCAGTGCGAAACCCATAATTCTCAGCCATTAGATATAGAAGACTAACGGTTAAGATTGACGCTTGAGTTTCATTCAAAACCGGTACACTATATAGTAGTACAGAAAGAAAGATAAGAGTCTATCTATTCGATGGTGCATCGTATGATGCCACAGTAGAAGCTTTCGACGATCACTGGAATTTATTAGTGATGTATATTTTATTTGATTCTGCTGTCAAAACCATGAGCATGGTGGGAATTAGCGTGAATAGAAGTGCAATGGACGTCAATCTTCGAGGATTTTGCGCTTTGTCCCGGAGATACCATTATCGGACCTGGTCGACAGTCTGAAAGTGAAAATGTAGAAGTTTGCACAAATATAATCCCCATCGGCTCAACACGTACTCAGCTCGGCCCAAGAGGCATGTGATTGCTTGCTGAAAGGGCGCAGAGGTGTTTCTAGAACACGGTGGAGGCAACAGTAGGCCAACGTAAACTCTGAATCCCATAATTCTCAGCCACCAGATATAGAAGACTAATGGTTAAGATTGCCGCTTGAGTTCCATTCAAAACTACTACACTATATAGTAGTGGAGTAGATGTTAAGCCCAATAATTCAAACATGTTAGCTACCTCGCTCGAGACTGTATTTGTTAGTTGTGGCCAATTTTTATTTGGCGCTTGTTTTGTCACTTAAATGCCAACTTTTTTTACAACAAACTTAAATGCCAACTGGTACATGGCGCACACCTCCAGCATAAGGATGTTTTCTAGTGGGCAAGCGTAGCCCTTAGAGCAACTCTAGCAGACCCCGCATCCCGCCAGCCACAAAACGCGTTTGCAGTTCACGCAAAACAACTTTTGCAGGTTGGCTTGGGCTGGCACAGATGTAGACCCCCAAACGGATCCTTATGCGGGGTCTGCTCTTTGTGCTACTGCATCCCGCATATCATCAGCCCGCAAATATCAAATACAACATAATTCAACAATCGAAAACAAACTGAATTATTCCAATCAAACATAATACAATAATCATTCGCATTACAAATAATTATTCAAATAACCATAGCAAACGTAAATAGTGCAATACAAAATTTGTCATGAATACAAATACAAATGAATACAAAAATAAGTCACTGTCCAGCCCTTTGCCAATGGTGCTCAATGAGATCTTCCTGAAGTTGAAAGTAGGTGTCTGCATTTTCAATCTCCTTGTATATCTGAAGAAAAGCTCTAATGTGGTTTGGGTCTCTTGCTGGTTTGACACGGCTACCCACATTGTCGTAAAAGAATTCTAAGTTCAATTATCTCTCATCTTCAAGAATCATATTGTGCAGGATAACACAATATGTCATTATGTTCTTCAATGTTTTTTATCCCAAAAACAAGCAGGACCACGGACAATGGCAAGCCTAGATTGCAAAACACCGAATGCTCTTTCAATGTCTTTTCGGGCTGCCTCTTGCACCCTTGCAAATTCACATTGTTTTTTTGGGTTCTTTGATGCTTTTGACAAATGTGCACCAAGGAGGGTATATATCATCTGCAAGATAGTACCCCTTTGTGTATTCCTGCCCGTTGATAGTATAGTTGCAAGCAGGTGCATCACCACTAGCAAGCCTAGCAAACAAATGAGACCGTTGCAACACATTGATATCATTGAGAGTGCCCGGCATACCAAAAAAGTGATGCCAAATCCATAAATCCTCGGATGCTACGGCCTCCAGCACAATTATTGCATCACGAGACTTGCCACAATACATTCCTTGCCAAGCCTTGGGGCAATTTTTCCAATTCCAATGCATACAATCAATGCTACCTAGCATGCCAGGCCAACCTCTCCTCTCATTTGATGCCATCAATTTCTTTGTGTCATCTTCATTGGGTGCCCGAAGATACTCGGGACCAAAGACACGAATGATCACTTTCGCAAATCTATGCACAGACTCAATTGTGCTATCTTCACCAATGCGAAGATACTCATCGGCATAGTCAGCCGGAACGCCATATGCAATCACCCGCATAGCAGAGGAGATTTTTTGATATGCACTAAATCCCTTTAAGCCCGCGACATTTCTTCTTTGAGTAAAATACCAGCAATTTGCCTCGCAAGCTTCAACAATTTTCACAAAGAGGGATCGGCGCATTCGGTACCTTCTCCGGAAGAGGTGCGGAGGATATGTAGGATTCTCCGTGAAATAGTCTTGCATCAACATCTCGTTCCCAAGATGGCGATTCCGAGGAATGCACAAACGACCGACAGTCGATCCTCGCCTCCTCTTCCAGTGCTCGTCTTCATGCTCCTTCACGGAAGGCGCCATGACTAATGTTTGCTGCCGGAAGTTCGCAAGCATGCTCTCAACATCCGAGTCATCCGAATCGGACGAATCGGATAGCAAGAACTTCTCGCACGGGGTCAACTCCATCTACACACACACCGGCGCGTCAATCTACTACGCAGCTCGCAAAAATCACAAAAAAGGAACTAACCGGTGGCGGCTGATCCCGGGCGACGACAAGGGGGTGCGCTCAACGGTGGTCGATCCTGGCGGCGGCGGGGGGGGGGGGCTCTTCTCGCCGGATCCGGGGGGGCGGTGCAGCGGCTCGGCGCGGGAGGGTGTGGGGCGGCCCCGGGGCGTGATTCCGCCCGCAGATATGGCCGGAATCGCCGGAGGCGGGCGGGCGGAAGCAAAGGGCGGGCGGCGGCGGAAGGAGGGGGAAAACGCGCGGCTGAAATGTCCCTCCCGCCAACTGCTTCTCTCCGATGCAGGGCACCGCAGCCGCGAGGGGGAAACCCGCGTTTTCCCGGGTTGGGGCGGAGAATTTGTCGCGCCCCCCAAAAAATTTTGCGGGCCGGGGCGGGATGCTGGATCTGGTCGGGCAGGCTTTCCGGCCCGTACCTGCATTTTGGCGATTATTTTGCGGGTCGGGGGCAGATGCGGGGTCTGCTAGAATTGCTCTTATACAGATGTGTACAAGCGAAGCTTCCATTTCCGAGTAGTTTTTATTATCTTTTCTATTGGTTTTGTTTGGTCTTCTCTTTCGTTTTTCCAATGCATCAACCTTTTCGAAATTTATTTTTTCCAATTCATGATTTTTTTTTTCAAATTTGCAAACCTTTTACAAATTCATGATTATTCAAATATGATAACTTTTTCAAAAAATCTATGATATTTTTCAAATCCATCCTTTAGGAAATTCGCTGATTTTACAAAAAAATGTGATTTTTTCCTAATCTGCATTTTTTCCCAAACTAGCGAACTTTTTCAAATTCATGAATGATTTTTGTATTCATAAAGCTTTTACATAAATTTGTAAAATTCAACGGTTAACAGTGAGTGATGAATGGTCCAATGGTCAACTGACGACCGAGAAAGAAGTTGCAAGCGAGCGAGTTTTTTTGGACAGTCCTAAACGGCGCCCGTTGCGCCCGCTTTGGAGAGCAGCACACTGACCACGAGGACAACGAACGACTTGTGTATATAACTTCTTTCCCTTCTTTTACTCTTTCTCCAGGTCGCGAGAGCCTGGTTTTGGGAAGCTTCTGGAAGTTTCCCAAACTAGTTTTCATTGGTTCGCTAGTCAGTTTTGGGGCGGGTTTTTTTCTTGTTCTTTTTTCATTTTCTTTTCTTTTGTCCTTTCCTTTTTTTTCTTTTCTTAAATGTGTGAACTTTTTTTCAAATTCATGAGTTTTCTTTCAAATTTGATGAAATTTTGTAAAAAATCGATGAACTTTTTCGTCAAATCAATGAACTTCTTTTAAAAATCGATGAACTTTTTTCAAGTTCAATGATTTTTTTTTCAAAATTAATGAACTTCTTAAATTTTGTGAACATTTTTCCAAATTCAATCAAATTTTTTCAAATTAGATGAACTTTTTTTTAAAATTGATGAACTCTTTCAAATTTGCAGAACTTTTTTAAAAATCGATGAACCTTTTTTCAAATTCACGAACATTATTTAAGTGTGTGGGTTTCTTTCAATATTTATGAACACTTTTGAACTCACAATTTTGTTGATTTTTTCGGATTTTTTTCAACGACCGGTCAACTGACCAACTGTCGACCAGTCAACTGAGATCGAGCGAACAACGAAGGCGATCGAGCAAAACAGGCGACCTTGGCCAGCCCAGTTCGCAGGCGCGTGGGCGCTAGGCGTCATCGTTGAGCTGGGCGCTCCTTCGGGTGCCTTTAGAGCTGGTTGCAAGTTCTGCAATTGAAAGGTAAAGACGCGAAGGCGACAATTAGCATTCCAAAAACATTTTTTTAGAGGAAAAGGGCACCGCCCCGGTTCCATTGCACTCAACGAAACCAAGTTATTACTCCCTCCGTTTGGAATTACTTGTCACAAAATGAATAAAAATGGATTTGTCTATAACTAAAATACATTTAGATACATTCATTTTTTGAACGAGTAAATCCGAACGGAGGGAGTATATAGCAACATAATTTTTCAAGCTCAAACTGCTACTAGCTGGTTGGTCTGCTGCCAAAACCAGCGCAGAAGGTAGAAGGAAACTATCCTACAATACTGTTTATTACAGCTAGAGGGCAAAAGAAAAGACACACAGGGGTACAGAGCGAGCAGAACAGCCATCAAATCTTCCAAAAACATGGTTTCATAAAATTTCTAGATTCTTTACTTTTGTGGATTTTGGTTAATTTATTGCGCTTCCGGTTACCAGAATGATCCGCACACCGATCATTAACGCAAGAAACGGAACTGCCTTGGGTACGATGTTTGTTCATATGATTTACGTACGACAAGAGACAGGCCCAGTCTTACAAAGATTGTACGGAATTTGATCGTATGTATAGCAACTCTTCGCAAGAAAACACGTGGAGTCTCCAGTGGTTATATTTTATATTTTAGTTATGTTTTTCAATCACGCTTTTTTTTCAACAAAGGGTGGACTTTATTAGCTCAAAATAAAGCATCAAAAGGATACATAACACAATGAGCACACACCCGGCCTCTGCATAACTAGGATGCACACAGCCAACCCAACACACTCACGCGGAAACATACCCGCAACTAGCAAAGTCATAAGACCAAAAGCTATGTGCGGGCGAGAAAAAAGGAGAAAAAAACAAAACGATCAGATCAGTGATGGACAAACTGCAACTGAGACCATATTCGCACCAACCATTGACACCACATGATGACGAGAAACTTCAATAGTAACGTCTTCACGAAGGAAGCGACACTCAAGCGTCGCCGTCACCGGATCTAACCACAAAGGCCAGAATCTAAGTTGTCACCCTGAAAAATCAGTCCGAGCAAATCCGAGCAATGCCTCCAACAAGATAACGACATAAAAACATCGCCATTGCCAGGTGTAACCACTCGGGTCTGACCTAGGCTTTCGCCCAGGAGCTCGAGACCTGGTGCGTGCAGCACCACCATCCAAGTCACACAAGTGTTGTCGCCACCGCTTTTCCATAATCCCAGTAGTTACAATTGGACCGCCGCCACTCCACAACCTACCCTCCGCGTCAAGTCATCGTCCATAATTTGTATCACACAACTGAAGTCATCAACCAGATCAAGAGATAAAACCTTCCGAACTCTTTTCGATGACCTGCGCAGTCGTCGATCCGTAGGAAGTCGCTGAAGAACAATCTACGAACGCCACCATCTGACCGATCTGATCTAGATCAGCACCACCAACCGAAAAACGTAGCATCGCCGTTCGGCTGGCACACGCCGAAGGCCAGCACATCGCCGCAGCCCCACATGCGCAGCGGAACGACCCTACAGCCACCGTCGACACCTCGCGTCATCCCGGCGTCAGATCCTTGTATTCAATCACGCTTATCTCCACGTAAAATTAATGACATAAAATTAGATGTGCAATGGTTATGACACATCTAGATGTGCTTTAGTAAGATTGTTTGTTTATCTAGACACTCAATGGCTCGTGTGTTTTATTTCCTTGCCTTGTGTTTCAAGCAAACACCATATGTCGCTTTTTGCTTGCAAGGCAGGCCGAGACGGTGGTGTCCCAAGTTGCCAAACCCAAACGTGTCGAACTCTTGCTCATATGCAAATGGAGATATCAACATCAAAATATCCAATGTTGGCACTTCATAGGCCTGATGATAAACCACTGATCAGTCGCATCTGCTGATGCACCGTCTGACGCACTATGCAAAGCAACGCATATATGCTACCCTGCACCAAGAAAAAAAGATAGGATACAATAACTCAACTGTGTGAATATGATATGAAAAACATGTGTGTTTGGATTAGTCCACCGGTTCTTCTCGATGTCACATGATTCTGAAATGCACAAAGCAAAAGGCAAAAGTACAAGCCCATGTGATGATATGATCGACATGCACTAGTCTACTCTCTCTGGAAGAAGATGGCACCATATGCCGAAACCAGATAAAATTGACAAGAATATCTACTTTAATATCTTTTTTGTGTCACCCGCAAAAAAAATCTTTTTGTGAATAATAATATCTCCCTTGATTAACCAAACACCATTTTTATGTACATGTTTCTTTGAAGAAAAGAAAAATGAATGACCTACGTACAAAAGATCCACCACCAAGCAGAGAAATTCCACCGGGACAAACGGAAAGCAACAGCCGTTTCCTTCCCAGCAAGCGGCACGCAAGCACGCACCGTCTGACCACGGCGGACGGCCCCGGTCAACTAAACACGTTGTCCAGCCGCGCACGCCTGGTCGTTGCACTCCACTGACTTGCCGCCGGCGCCGGCCGGCTTCCCGCCCTTGCTCGACCCGTCCGACTCGGCCCTCCGTGTCGACCTCGACCCCCACGCCGCGGAGAAGGTCCGCGACAGGAACGACGGCCACCGCCCGGACTGGCCCAGCCGCACGCTCCTCCCGCCGCGGCTGCTGCCGTCGCCGCCGCCGGCGCCTAGTCGGAGGGCGCGGCGCATGCTGCCCTGGCGGCCGGCGGTGAACGCGACGAGGCTCTTCGTCCGCCGGAGCTTGCCGGCCGCGACGACCTCCCGGAGCACGCTCTCCGGCAGCCGCAGCGTGAACCTCTCGGCGCCGGCGCTGGCGCCCGTGCTGGCTCGCGTGGCGAGCGAGTGGCCTGTCGAGTGCGAGCGCGGGAAGCGCGCGGGCCCGCGGCTGGACTTGGACCGCAGCGCGCGCTTCAGGCTGCCGATGCGCGTCAGCTCGTCCGTCTCCTCCCGTATGATCCTCTCGTCCTCGCTCTCCTCCACGTCGATGACGACGGCGTGCGCCGCCTCCGTCTCAGACGCTGGTAATTCCTGCGGCTGGGGGGCGGGATGGACGCTCGACAGCTCGGCCGGCTGATCGCCGGCGGCCGGAGCGCCGGTGTCGGCATCGGGGACGAGGTTGGCGCGGCAGACCGGGCACGTCACGTGGGACGCGAGCCAGGTGTCGATGCAGTCCGGGTGGAAGACGTGGGAGCACTTGGGCAGCAGGCGGAGCGTCTCGTCGTCGTCGAACTCGCTGATGCACACGGCGCACTCGAGCGCGCCCTTGACAGCCTTGTGCTCCTTGACGTCGGCGTACGCCATGGTGGGGAAGGTCTCGAGGACGGCCGGGTCGAGCCCGCGCTGCTGCCGCCGCGAGCGTGCGGCCGCGGCGCCGACGGGGAGCGTGGTGGCCGAGTAGGGGCTGTCGCCGTAGCAGTGGCGGATGTAGACGGAGAAGAAGCCGAGGAAGAAGAAGGCGGCGATGAGGACGACGATGACGATGGCCATGGACGGGCTGAAGTTGGTCGTGTAGTACGGCCCGCCCGGCGGAGGCGGGTTCTGGTTCTGCTGCGCCGCCCCGAAGTCTGCCACGGCGAGCATGATCAGGAAGAGGAGCAGGAGGCGGCCACTGGCGCAGCGTGCCGGCCCCATCGATCTACTACCGTTGAGTGGCGCTGATGATCGATCGAGCGGAGGGGAACTGAACGCTTTATGGGACAATTGGAGTTGTGAAATGGGAGGTCCGGCAAACGGTGCGGAGTGGAGCGCGTTTATATACGGACTTACGGAGGAGGAAGGGGTCGATGACGGCCGTTTTTTTTTTCTTGAGTACACTGTACTACTAATGTTGTGGGTGTGTGAAGAGGGAAAGCTGCGGAATTGCTAGGTCCACCGCAAATTCATTGCTGCACCTAGCAAATGGAGTGCTGGTTTTGAGTGTCTCTGCATCTTTTTACGAGTATTTTTTTTTAATAGTGCCAATTTCACACTTTCATGCGGGAGTCGTATGCTTTGGTCAAATAACACAATTAAGTGTACAGCTTTGCACGGGGGCACAGTGACCACACCTGGTTTCCTAAAGCAAAGCCCATGTTTGTAACCTTATTAGTTTTATGAACCTTCCTAACTACTCCTACTTTACATGCTATTTTACAAGAAAAAAAAAACTGAATGCATAATCATAAGCCGGACCCAAGGTTCATGGTTGTGGGCACCACAAGCCACATGCTTGTTTTATATTTCAATATATATTTTTCCAAAAAAAAATGATCCAGATATATTCAAAATTCAACAGAAGTACGAAGCACCCCACCCTCGCTCCCCTATCAAAGTAGTATAAAAATTACAACAAAATTCTGAGACCACCGAACGACCACTGCCGCCATCGAAACGAGTCACCGGCGTGCGACCGCTCACCTGTCGGAGCCAGCTGCCCTGAGGAATATTGACCTAGATAATATTTATTATCCCACTGAAATTAGAAATGTGCCTACTTCTCAATAAAAAGAAGACGTCCCTACGAAAATAGATGCATACAGCACAATACACCAAGGAAATACAGTGAGATAACGTGAATAGACCACTCAAACTACAGTATCTTTTTTTAAAATAAGATACATATTTTCATCATGTTGAATGCCGATCCTGGTGTTGGTCATTGAAAATACCACCTCTATTAAACAGGTCTCGAAAGCAAAAACGAAGAAGTCCCTTCAAAGGTAATGAATGAATGCTAGTAGTACATGGCCGGCATGTTGGTGCACTGCACGCAGACGGAGACAGATCCATGGCGAGTGTAGTAGGTCGGGCAGAGAACCGAATCTGGTGGCCGAGTGCGACCACCGAAGGAACGCTGGAGATGCCGGGTTCAGAGCGAGAGCACGTGTCCGGCTGCCGAACCCGTCGCAGGCGCGAGATTAATCGATTAATTATGCTTGTCTTTGGCTTCCTTAACTACCCGACTCCTCTGTGCTTTCCGTTCATTTTCCCTGCTCTGCGTGCGAAGCTGACTTCACTAACGGGACCGGTCATTAGGCGGCTCTAATCCAAGTCAAATCTGATATCCCAGAGTTAGGTTCTTGGGGTGTTTGACAAGCAAATCGACCGTGAAGGAGAGAAGGATGTTTTTGTATGTGGTCTCTGTCATGACCATTCAACTGCATGGTTTTGACATTTGGTTTTTCGACGTTGAGTTTTGCAGTGAAAGCGCCCGTGTGGGTATATTTACCAATGATCAGATACCATACGCTGTGGATGAGGTGGGTAGCTGGGACTTTTGAGTTACAAACGTCTCCATTGCGTACTGTAAAAAGAGGGGATTGTGTAAATCATACACTGTAAATGCAGGTTGATTTGCCTTTCCGCGTGCACCATGCCGATCGATCGCTGTATGGTATGGAGTACCGTGTGCACAGTGCATTATCCTACCACACCAGACACAGACAGTTTACAGACGCTGGGAACAATAATGCACTTTTTTATCCGCGGCAAGAGAATTCGTGTGCTTGAACTCGTCAAGCTTGGCTCATCCTTTAATCGAGTTTTGTATCTGGAAAACGCGGAGAGACAAGAACGCCGATTAATCTAGCTTGATAGTACGTTGGAGATATCTCCAAGGTCAAGGCGGCATATGGCTGATGAGGCGCGTGCGACGGAGGAAGGGGAGGCGGGTTCTAGAAAGGACCGGGACCTGATTGGCCGGCCGGGGTCGCTAACCTACTTTCTTATTGGGAGATGGGGCGGGCACGGACCAGACTCTTCCGCCGGGACCCGGTCGGGCGGAAATTCGCGAGGGAGGTTGGGGCCAGTCGTCACGGCGTTGCTGGCGGCTGCTAACCGCCCGGGCGCGCGCGTGACGCGTGTGCCGCTGCGGCCGCCGGGCGAGCCGCGTGCTCCGTCGTACGCGCGCGCATGGCAACTCTGTGCGCGGCTTCGCCGGGTTCCACGTACGTGTACCCGTGCGGTGCAACAACGTCGGGAGTAGTTATCGGTCATGCAACAACGTCGCCCGTGTTCGGTGCGGCGGTGCTGCTGCTCCCGGCCGGAGTCCTGGTGGATTACGTTTCTGGACGTTCATTGTCGGTGTTGTTGGTTCCTACTGCGGCTGCAAAAAAAACTCGAGGTTCGTGAACCGTTCAAGATTGACTCGTATTTTAGCTTGACTCAAGATCGAGTCCAAAAAAAATGAGCTGAATATAAACATTTTATGTAGCTCGATTAAGAAACGAATCGATTTTGAGTCAACATTGGTTCGCTCAATTTTAGCTTGATAGCTCGATATTATATAAGTATATTAAATAACTTTCATATCTATTGTCAAGAATTAGGATCATTTATTTCCGTATATGTTCCGTACGATTTTTATCTTCACTTTACCTACTAGCAAACATGGAAATTAAGCACGGACATAATTTATTCTCAATACGTGGGTAACCATGTGTTCAATATTTTGTTATTTTGGTCAATGTTTGAGAGCTGGCGCACCTTCATCGCCTTCTATTCATAATTACTTGTCATTAAATACTAGTCTTCACTTGAGAAAGAATAAGTCGAATTTATAGAGATTTTTTTTGTGTTGTGACCTATCTTGCTTTAAAATTTTCTTTAAAATAATTTTAAAAACCATCTTATTTAGCTCGAAACTAGCTCGAGATCGTTACAAGCTGAGCATGAGCCACTTTCTGCAGCTCGACCTTAAGCTTCGCACATTTTAAGCTCGCTCGAATTTTAGTATAAGTTGAGCTGAGCCTAAGCCAACTCGCTCGAACTCGACTTGTTTGCAGCCCTAGCTCCCACATCCTTTGTGGACAGAACGGGATAGTCCTAGTCGAGCATGTATAATAACAGTCCTAATAGCACAATTTTGGAATTATTGGGATGGAAGCTTCGGCAGAACCCCAATAATGGATCCGGCTTGCCTGCTCCATTCCCATGCTCCCATCCGTGCTCCCACCTGATCCTATGGCTGTCTTTTTTCTTTTTCCTTTCTAATATAACCATCTTCCCCTCTGATTTTAAGGGGGTGAGGCCGGGCCTTATTTTGGTCCAATCAAATCAAGCCACGTATGCGGGAACACGGATGGGCGCACGTGAGGGGATCAGGCAAGTCTCGTCCCCCAATAATCTCATCCCCAATAACCAACTTGGTATACAAGAGCCACTTGTCAACCGGCCGACGATAGCATAACGCTACTCTGGGTAGGGCCATGGTCGTTGGCGGTGCGCTGACGTGGCGTGCATTGGGAGAGGTTAAACATCCTACATTTACGGAAGATGGATCTTTTATCACCAAGAAAATTCAAAAATATTCAGTGACTCGCGGTTCTTGGGAATGTCACGCGGACGACGCAATATGTGATATTGGATGTTGGCGCATGAATCTCTGTGCGGGTGCGTCGTCACATCGTCATTTGTCAATTGCCGAATGGCAACCGCGCGAATGATCGTCACCACTTCGTACCCATGTCTCGTCGCCCCGCTTTTACTCTCGCACATTTTCCTTTTTTCCTCTTCATCTCCGCTTGCTTCGGTGCTTTCTATCTCCCTCGCCAATTCACTCGATATCGCTCGCTCGTCGGCGACTGCATTCCACCTTCCTGTCGCACCCATGTTCAAACTTCGAGGTATGTTGTTCGACCGCCTCCGCCACGAGCTCGGCTCCCCGCACTGTCACCTCTGGATCCGCCGCCTGAGTGTCTCTGCCCCGCACACACTACCCAGAGTAGTCGGCTCGATTCTCCCACGCCGGCATATCTTGTATCTTGCGCTCCATGGTTCGGCGCTCGGGCGAGGCTCCTATGCCAGCAAGCCATAAGGGGGAGGGAGGAGGCCTGGCTCAAGGCGGAACAGGGGCCATGCAGAACACCTCCCACCCGCATCACCCCCAACTTTCGTCATAGTTGCTCGTCGTTGCCGCCGTTTTCTCTCCTGCGACAGTGCTTGTTTTTGTCGTCATTGCAACTACTCCCTCTATCCGCACGGGCAGTCATAGGGAAGCAGTGTTGCACAACGAACTACACACCAACATCGATGAGGTTACGAATCGCGCTCCGATGAGCTATTTCAGATCTTCCTCCCTTTCCCACGATTGTTTTGACCAAACTAGATGGGGATTTCGGGAGGTGTGTGGGGTCGAATTAGGAGGGACTCGGGCTAGTGACTGCTACTCGATGGAAAATTGGCTAAAGTTTGCAATGTGTTTTATTGGGCAAACTGGCTATACTTTGCCACGTATATCCCTCAATTTTCTACAGGTTTGCATTTCTTTTGTCCTTGAATTGTTTTGTAAAATGCTATCTCAAAGATGGCTAATTTGTAAAAATGTTTGTACTAGTTCATGGCAATTTTAATGAAAAAAAACCTTCTCTAAAACATACTAACTTTTAAAGATTTTTTTTGCTCTCTACATTATGGCAATTTTCTAATCCTGACAACTTAAGGATTTTTTTTCATATAAACATGGAAACTTTTTAACTTGCTTTCTATTGGTCCTACCGCATTTTTATTACAATTTTCAGTTTTGTACAACGTGGAAAATTTAATATATTTTTTCAGTCACATGGCAAATTTAGGATATTTTGTGTTCTACGTCATGGAAAATTTAAACAGTTGTTTATATGGTCACATGACAAAATGTTGGGTTTTTGATCCTATAAGCATGGCAATATTTTGAATATGCTTTGTGCATGTCACATGGCACTTTTAGAAATTTTTATTTTGTACAACATGGCCAATTTACAAAAAATATTGTTCAGTCACAAGGCAGAATTAGAAAATTGTGTGTCCCAAATAATGGCACATTTTACAGAAATATTGTAATGGTCACATGGCAAATATAGGATATTTGTTCTATAATACATGACAAATTTTGATAATGGTTTTTACTAGAACATAGGACCCTGAAAAGGTAACAAACACATGCCTAGAACATTATAAGCGAATGAAAAAAGAAAAAAAAATACATAAAAAAGAGCTTTGCTGAGGTTGATAACTATGAGCTCGGTATGGGCAAGCTTTCCCAAGTGCCCATGATTTAAGGCTCAGGGAAGCTTTGACCTAAATCATGTATGAGCATTTTATTTTTGTGTTTTATTGTTTCTCATTTGATTCTTTATTTGATTGTCCTATCCAGCAACATTTTCTAGTTTTTTATTTGTTTCATATTAGTTTCTCTTGATTGTTTATTTCTTTCTTTCATATTTTTCTTTCTTTGTTTTATTTTTCTATGACCCTTTGAACCCATGAGGAGAGCAAGATGGGAAGAACCATACTCTTAAAATTCGGAAGGTGAGCTGCGAATAAGCATGTATCCTCGATCTGCGGAATGTAGGTTGTGAATAAGCACATATCCTCAATCTGCGGAATGTGAGGTTCAAATGAGCTTGTATCCTCAATGTGCAGGCAACTCCAAACCAAACTGAAATAGGCCACCATCGCCGGCGAGCTCGAGTTGTGAAAATGACGTCTCCTGCCAGTGTAGTCACTCGACCAACCCCCCTCTCTCGGCTCGCCGCTCAACTTGTGTTTTGTTTCTATTTTCTTCGCTTCCTTGTTCATCGTACGTGGGTTTTCTTCCTTGAACAAGGGTGGTAGAAGCGCTGGACATTCGCCGGTGGTGGAGGGCGGAGGGATCCATAGACGACCCCTAGAATGCGAGGTCAATGTCAGAGAGCACCGCCTGCCCCCTCCCCCCCCCCCACACACTAAGGAGCAAGACGTTCTCTGGCTGGAGGTTGCGGTACATGAGGCCGTGCACGTGGAAACATCAGAAAAGAGAGGGAAGGTGAGGCGATCTTAAGAGTGTGCATTAGCGGTTGGGGAGGGTGTGGTGCTTCCATGGCGGCGAGAGTGAGGGGACGGAGGAAAAGCGCAATTGTTTGGAGCTTACCATTTGAGCTCGCGTGCTTAGTGCTTCCATGGTACTTAGCTCTGTTGTATGCAGAGCATGCTGACAAAATCTACACACGAAATTTGATGACTAGTGTGGTTCAAATGCCACCCAAGATCACATGACCTTAGCAAGTTTGACTTTCTTACAGCATTTCACGGCAGGCTCATAGAAACCCCGATTTTAATTTAACATGCACTTTTTCTTTGTTTGTTTTATTTTTCTATGACCATTTGCAGGGGGGTAGGTTTTCTGATTATTCTCGCTCGATTGTCACATGTCCGCATGTCTTTGTTTTCTTTTATTTGCTTCATAGTAGTTTTTTTAATTGCTTGTTTGTTTCCATTCTACTTCTCTATTTTTTTGTTCTTTCCACTATGAGCTAATAAGGGAAGGGGTTTAGGTCTATTCTCACTCGATTTCACATGTCTGCCTCTCCAAAGGGCCCTACAATATCTTCTCATAACTTTTTGTCAAAAGTTATAGATACACATATAATCATATAAACCATTGCATGCATAGATATATATAACAATTATAAGGCATACAACCAAATAACAATGTGAAAACTAGGGTATTGACAAGACAGACCAAATTAAGACTAGCAAAGTACCCAACATGTCCATCCTCTCGCTCTGGCTCTAGTGCTAGGACCGGGTTCGGCGCAAGTCAAGGTGATTGTGGTTTCAGATGCTTCTCCAACATGTCCACCCTCTTCAGCATCCTAACTGCCTCCTTATCCTTAGCTAGAAGCAGTGTATCTCTCAAGGTGAGATTCTCCTTCAGCTTGTTGCTCTCACCATCCAACTTCTACTTCTCCATCTTCATTTTCTCAACCTCTGCCCTCAGCATCTCAGCTTCATCTTTCCATTCGGCCCCCTGAATCTCCGTGTTTCACAGCCTTCATAGCACAATTTTGGAATTATTGGGATGGAAGCTTCGGCAGAACCCCAATAATCTCATCCCCAACAACCAACCTGATCTACAAGACCCTCTTGTCAACCGGTTGACGATAGCATAACGCTACTCTGGGTAGGGTGATGGTCGTGTGGCGGCACACTGACGTGGCATGCATCGGGAGAGGTTAAACATCCTACATTTAGGGGAAGGTGGATCTTTTATCACCAAGAAAACATGAAAATGTTCAATGACTAACGGTTCTTGAAAACGTCATGAGGGCGATGCAATATGTGCTATTGGATGTTGGCACATGAATGTCTGTGGAGACGCATCGCCACATCGTCCTTTGTCAACTGCCGAATGGCGCGCGCGCGAATGATCGTCACCACTTTGTACCCATGTCTCATCGCCCCGCTTTTACTCTCTCACATTTTACATTTTTTTCCTTTTCATCTCCGCTTGCTTCGGTGCTTTCTATCTCCACCGCCAATTCACTCGATATCACTCGCTCATCGACGGTTGCATTCCACCTTCCTGTTGCGCCCCTGTTCAAACTTCGAGGTATGTTGTTCGACCGCCTCTGCCACGAGCTCGACTCCCCGCGTTGCCACCTTTGGCTCCGTCGCCCGATGGTCTCTGCCCTGCACTCACTACCTCCGTATCCAACTCGGCTCTCCCACACCACCACATCTCATATCTTGCGCTCCATGGTTTGGTGCTTGGGCAAGGCTCCTATGCCAGCAAGCCACAAGGGGGAGGGAGGAGGCCTGGCTCAAGGCGGGGCGGGGGCCATGCCGAACACCTCCCACCCACATCACCCTAAACTTCCGCCATAGTTGCTCGTTGTTGCCGCTGTTTTCTCTCCCGCGACAGTGCCTGTTTTCATCGTCACTGCAACTACTCCCTCTCTCCGCATGAGCAGTCGTAGGGAATCAGTGTTGCAGGACGAACTACACACCAACATCAACGAGGTACGAATCGCGCTCTAGTGAGCTGTTTTAGATCTTCCTCCATTTCCCATGATTGTTTTGACCGAACTAGATGGGGATTTCGGGAGGTGCATGGGGTCGAATTAGGAGGGACTCGGGCAATTTTAAAGAGAAAAATCTTTTATAAAACATACTATCTTTTTAAGATTTGTTTTGCTCTCTATATTATGGAAATTTTCTAATCTTGACAACTTAAGGATTTTTTCCATTGGTCCTACTGCATTTTTGATAATGTTCATCTTTCTACAACATGGCAAATTTAATATATTTTTGTTCAGTCACATGGCAAATTTTTAGGATATTTTATGTTTTTATATCATGGAAAATATAAAAAATTGTTTATATGGTCACATGACAAAATGTTGGGTTTTTAGTCCTATAAACATGGCAATATTTTGAATATGTCTTCTGTATACCACACGACACTTTTAGAAAAAAATATTTTGTACAACATGGCCAATTTAGAAAAAAAAATTGTCCAGTCACATGGCAGAATTAGAAAATTGTGTGTACCAAATAATGGCACATTTTACGGAAATATTGTAATGGTCACATGGCAAATATAGGATATTTGTTCTATAATACATGACAAATTTTGATAATGTTCTCTACTAGAACATAGAACCTTGAAAAGGCAACAAACACATGCCTAGAACATTATAAGCGATATAAAATACATAAAAATGAGCTTTGTCGAGGTTGATAACTATGAGCTCGGCATAGACAAGCTTTCCCGAGTGCCTGTGATTTAACGCTCGGGGGGAAGCATTGACCTAAATCATGTATGAGCATTTTATTTTTGTGTTTTTTCATTTCTTATATTATTCTTTAATTGATTGCCCTACCAAACAACATTTTTTGGTTTATTATTTGTTTCATATTAGTTTCTCTCAATTGTTTCTTTCTTTCTTTCATATTTTTCTTTCTTTGTTTTATTTTTCTATGACCCCTTGAACCCGTGAGGAGAGCAAGATGGGAAGAACCCTACTCTTAAAATTCAGAAGGTGACCTGCGAATAAGCATATCTATCCTCGATCCGCGGAATGTGATTTGTGAATAAGCATGTATCCTCGATCTGCAGAATGTGAGGTTCGAATAAGATTGTATCCTCGATGTGCGGGCAACTTCAAACCAAACTAAAACAGGACAGCTTCGTCGGCGAGCTCGAGTTGTGAAAATGATGTCTCCTGCTAGTGTAGTCACCCGAGCTAGAGCCCCCCCTCTCTCGGCTCGCCGCTCAACTTGAGGTTTGTTTCTATTTTCTTTGCTTTATTGTTCATAGTACGTGGGTTTTCTTCCTTGATTAAGGGTGGCAGAAGCGCTGGACACTCGCCAGTGGTGGAGGACGGAGGGATCCATAACGACCATTGGAGTACGAGGTCAATGTCAAAGAGCACGGTGTGCCCCTCACTCCCCCCACACACACTAAGGAGCGAGACGTTCTCTGGATGGAGATTGCGGTACATGAGGTTGTGCACATGGAAATACCAGAAAAGAGAGGGTGAGGCGGTCTTAAGAATGTCCATTAGCGGTCGGGGAGGGTGTGGTGCTTCCATGGCGACGAGAGTGAGGGGACGGAGGAAGGACGCAATTGTTTTGGACCTTACCATTTGAGCTCGCGTGTTAGTGCTTCGATGCTACTCTGCTCTATTGTATGAAGAGCATGCTAACAAAATTTGTACACAAAATTTGATGACTAGCATAGTTCAAATGCCATCCAAGATCACACGACATTAGCAAGTTTGACTTTCTTATAGCATTTCGTGGCAGGAGCATCGAAACCCCGATTTTAACTTAACATAAAAATCTTTTTCTATGACCATTTTTAAAAGGGGACGGGGGTAGAGTTTCTGATTATTCTCGCTCAGTTTCACACGACCATATATCTTTGTTTTCTTTTATTTGTATCTTGATAGTTTCTTTAATTGCTTGTTTGTTTCCATTCTGCTTCTCTTTTATTTATTTTTATTTTTTCGCTATGAGCCAATAAGGGAAGGGGTTTAGGTCTCTTCTCACTCGATTTCACGTGTATGCTTCTCCGAAGGGCCCCACAATATCTTCTCGTAACTTCTGTTATTTTGTGTGTAGGTGTTGTTCATGAGGTATTGCGTAGTTTTCCTACTGGATTGATAACCTTAGTTCTTAACTAAGGGAAATACATATCTATAATGTACTGCATCAACCTCTCCTCTTCAAGGAAATCTCAACGCAGCTCACAAGTAGCAGGCAGAATTTCTGGCGCCGTTGCCGGGGAGACAACACCAACACCTATCACGTACCATAGCATAAACTTCCATCTCCTTGCATTTACTTTTATTTGCCATTTTCCTCTTGTTTTCATCTTCCCCACATCTAAAATATTTTCACAAAAAACAAAAATATTTTTTGTTTGCCTTTTTTTGGTTGTTTGCTTGCTTAGTCACGATGTCTCAAGAAAATACCAAGTTATGTGACTTTTCCAATACTAATAATAATGATTTTATTAGTACTCCAATTTCTCCTCCCACCACTAGTGCGGAGTTGTGTGATATTAATGCCGCTTTGATAAATCTTGTTATGAAAGAACAATTTTCCGGTAGTCCTAATGAAGAAGTTGCATCCCATTTTAATATTTTCGTTGAATTGTGTGATATGCAAAAGAAAAAAGATGTGCATAATGATATTTTAAAAAAAGAATTTCCGTTCTCACTACGATATCACAGTAAAACTTGGTTTCATTCTTGCCATGAAATAGTATTGATTCTTGAGATAAGTGTAAGGATGTTTTTATTGCCAAGTATTTTCCTCCCGTGAAAATTATTTCTCTTAGAAATCAAATTATGAATTTTAAGCAACTTGAGCATGGACATAATACCCAATCTTGGGAGAGGATGAAATTAATGATAACAAATTGGCCTACTCATGGCTTCGGTTTGTAGATGATCATACAAACAATTTATGCAGGATTGAACTTTGTTTCTAGAAATCTTTTAGATTCCGCCGCGGGAGGTACCTCTATGGAAATCACACCAAGAGAAGCTACAAAATTACTTGATAATATTACGTCAAATTATTCAAAATGGCATACTGACTACTAGTAAAATAAATTAATTCTATTGAAGAAATTAATACTTTGAGTGATAAAGTAGATGCACTTATGAAAATGGTTGCTCGTAAAAGTGCTCATATTGATCCTAATGATGTGCTAATGTCTACATGATTGGGCAAAATAATGATCCCATAGATGTGAATTTTGTCTCGCGAAACAACTTCAATAGTAATGCTTATAGAGGTAATTTTAATCCTAGCCCGTTTCTTGGAAATTCGTCTAATAATTATGGCAATTGCTATGGCAATAATAGTAATAATAATAATAATAATAATAATAATAATAATAATAATAGGATGCCCTCTGATCTTGAAAGTAATATTAAAGAATTTATAAATTCTCAAAAGGTTTTCAATACTACGATAGAGGAAAAGGTGAGTAAAATTGATGATATGTCTAGGAACATGGATATATAGCTCATGATGTGGAAAATCTCAAAACTAAAAATTTGCCACCCAAGCTTGATATTAGTGAGTATTTAAAGTTCTCTAAGTTTCCATTGATGAAAATAAAGAAAGAACCGCTAGATCGTTGTCATGATGAAGATATTAAAAGTATTGTTGTTTCACCCATTGAATCTTTGTTTAGCAATATAAAACTTGATGAAAAGGGGATTGAAGATTAGTCAGATTTAGCTAGAAGACGTTCCCATTATTCGGAGGGTGAAAATCTTAATGGAAAAATTGATAAAAGTGGGTTTGAAGAGGTCAAACCTTTATATAGTGATGTGCCCATTGCTTTGGATTTCAGGGATTTTAATTATGATAGTTTTTCTTTAATTGAGTGTATTTCCTTGTTGCAATCCATGCTAAATTCATCCATGGCTTATGGACAAAATAAGGTTTTTACTAAACATATTGTAGAAGCTATGATGAAAGCTTCTAAAGAAAAGCTAGAATTAGAGGTTTCAATACCTAGGAAATTATATGATGAGTGGGAACCTACTATTAACATTAAAATTAAATTTTATGAGTGTAATGCTTTGTGTGATTTGGGTGCTAGCGTTTCCACAATGCCAAAATCTTGATGTGATGTGCTAGGATTTACCAATATGGATGAATGTTCTCTTAATTTGTACTTAGCGGATTCCACTATTAAGAAACCTTTGGGTAGAATAAATGATGTTCTTATTCCTGTAAATAGGAATTATGTGCCCGTTGATTTCATTGTGCTTGATATTATTTGCAATTCGTCGTGTCCCATAATACTTGGTAGGCCTTTCCTACGAACCATATGTGCTATTATTATATGAAAGAAGGCAATATAAGATTTCTATTCCCATTAAATAAAGGAATGGAACACTTCCCTAGAAAGAAAATTAAGCCACCATATGAATCTATTATGAGGGCCACCTATGGAATTAATTTGAAGGATGTCAACACTTGAAACTATGCATTACGCCTAGCTAGGGGCGTAAAACAATAGCGCTTGTTGGGAGGAAACCCAATAGCTATCTTCATTTTCTTGTTTCTTTCCTGTTTTTTCTGTGTGCACACAATTATGGTTGTGTTTTTGTGTTTAAATTAGTGTTTGTGCCAAGTAAAGCCTTTGGGATGATTTGGATGATAGTTGATTTGATTCTGTGACAAAACAGAAACTTTTAAGCCAAGTAGCAGAACTGTTTAGATTCACTCGAACGTTATAAATTTCTGAACTTTTTAAACATATTTCTAAACAAATTTCCCACGTTATGCTAATTTTTTTAGATTTTTTGGAGTTACATAAGCATGGTCATGTTCAGATCATTACAAACAGTTCTGTTTTGACAGATTCTGTTTTCATTGCATTGTTTGCCTATTTTAATGAACCTATGGATTCTATCGGGGGGTATAAGTCATGGTGAAGTTATAATATAGTAGGTATTATGCAATAATAAATATGAATGGGTTTACAACAGTACCTAAAGGTTATGATTTGCTTGTTATACTAACGGATCTCATGAGTTTTTTGTTGAATTTTGTGTGTTGAAGTTTTCAAGTTTTGAGTGAGATCATGATGGATGAAGGAATAGGGAGTGGCAAGACCCTAATCTTGGGGATGCACGAGGCACCCCAAGGTAATATTCAAGGACACCCAAGACTCTAAGCTTGGGGATGCCCCAGATGGCATCCCCTCTTTCTTCTTCCAACCATCAGTAAATTACTTGGAGCTATATTTTTATTCATCACATGATATGAGTTTTGCTTGGAGCGTCGTGTATTATATGAGTCTTTGCTTTGTTTGCTTTTTAGTTTGCCACAATCGTCTTTGCTGGACACACCTTTTTGAGAGGGACACACATTATTCGTGATTTGTTAGAATACTCTATGTGCTTCACTTATATCTTTTGAGCTAGGCAGTTGCTCTAGTATTTCACTTATATCTTTTAGGGCACGACGGTGGTTATGTTTTAAAGAAATGGTTGCACTCTCATGCTTCACTTATATTATTCTGAGAGTTTGATAAATAGTAATTGCAATTAGCACGGGTTATGAAGTTGGTCCTAATATAATAGGTATTCAAGAGGGATATAATAAAAACTTTCATGTAGATCACTGAATATGATAAGTTTGATTCCTTGCAATAGTTTTGCGATATAAAGATGGTAATATGGGGGAGGTACTAGTGAATGATTGTGGTTTAGTAAGAATATTGGTTTTAAGGTTTGTGATTCCCAAAGCATGCACGTATGGTCTCTAGTTATGCTAAGAAGTTGGAACACAATTTATTATTGAGTGTCTTCCTTTGCGTGAAGGTCGGGGGCGCGCGAAGGTTAACTCCTACCACCACCCCCTAGGGGCATGCGTAGTAGTACTTTGCTTTAAGGGGTAATAAATTTTTGCAATAAGTATGTGAGTTCTTTATGACTAATGTGAGTCCATGGATTATACACACTCTCGCCTTTCCACCATTTGCTAGCCTCTCCGGTACCGTGCATTGCCCTTTCTCACCTCGAGTGTGGTGCAAACTTTGTCGGTGCATCCAAACCCCATGATATGATACGCTCTATCACACATAAGCATCCTTATATCTTCCAAAACAGCCATCATACCTACCTATTATGGAATTTCCATAGTCATCCTAAGATATATTGCCATGCAACTTCTACCGTTCTGTTTTTATGATACACATCATCATTGTCATATTGCTTTGCATGATCATATAGCTGACATAGTATTTGTGGCTCAGCCATCGTTCATCATTTTTTATACATATTACGCTAGGTCATTGCACATCCTGGTACACCGCCAGAGGCATTCATATAGAGTCATATTTTGTTCTAGTACCAATTTGTAATTTTGGGTTGTAAGTATACAGAAGTGTAATGATCATCATTATTCATTATTAGAGTGTTGTCCCAAGTGAGGAAAGGGTGATGGAGACTATGATTCTCCCACAAGTCAGGATGAGGAACCAGACGAAATTAAAAAAGAGAGGCCAAAAAGAGTCCAACAGAAAGAAGAAGAAAATGAGAGAAAAGAGAAGGGGCAATGTTACTACCCTTTCCACACTTGTGCTTCAAAGTAGCACCATGTCTTTCATACATTGAGTCTCCTATTCTTTCATTTTCATATAACTAGTGGGAATTTTTCATTATAGAACTTGTCTTGTATATTCCAATGATTTGCTTCCTCAAATGCCCGAGGTCTTCATGAGCAAGCAAGTTGGATGCACACCCACTTAGTTTTCTTTTCTGAGCTTTCATACACTTATAGCTCTTAGTGCATCCATTGGATGGCAATCCCTACTCCTTGCATTGACATCAATTGATGGACATTTCCATAGCCCATTGATTAGCCTCGTCGATGTGAGATTTTCTCCTTTTCTTGTCTTCTCCATATTATCTCTACCATCGTACTTTATTACACCCATAGTGCTATATCCATGGCTTGTTCTCATGTATTGCGTGGGGGTTGAAAAAGCTAAAGCGCGTTAAAAAGTTTGAACCAATTGCTTGGCTTGTCATCGGGGTTGTGCATGATAAATACTTTGGGTTAAGAACATGGAGCATGACAAGGCTATATGATTTTGTAGGGATAACGTTCTTTAGCATTAACATTTTGAAAGGCATGATTGTTTGTTGGTATGCGTGAGTATTGATAATTTTATATCAAACTGTAGACTATTGCTTTGAATCATCCGGGTCTTAATATTCATGCCACAAAAGAGATTACATGATGAATACGATAGGTAGCATTCCCCATAAAAAAATCTATTTTTATCATTTACCTACTCAAGGATGAGTAGGAATTAAACTTGGGGATGGTGATACGTCTCCAACGTATCTATAATTTTTATTGTTCCATGCTATTATAGTATAAATCTTGGATGTTTATTATGCAATTACATGCAATTATATATCATTTTTGGACCAACCTATTAACCTATTGCCCAGTGCGAGTTGTTGTTTTTTTGCTTGTTTTTGGCTTTTCGGAAAATCAGTACCAAATGGAGTCCAAACGCTACAAAAATTTTTGACGATTTTTTCTGGACCAGAATGAACCCTAGAAGCTTTGGGAGAATACCTGAAGGGCCACGAGGCAGCGACAAGCCTGCCAGGCGCGCCCCTCAGGCTTTTGGGCCCCTCATGGCACCTCTTGAGCTAATTCCAGCTCTATAAATTCCCAAATATTCCCAATACACATCAGAGAGCCACCCAAAATACTTTTTCTGACGCCGCAAGTTTCTGTTCTTTAGAGATCTCGTCTGGAGACCTTCTCCGGTACTCTACCGGAGGGGGGGAATCAATCATGGAGGGACTCTACATCAACCGTACTACCCTTCCGATGATGTGTGAGTAGTTTACCACAGACCTATGGGTCCATAGCTAGTAGCTAGATGGCTTCTTCTCTCTCTTTTTTTTTCAATACAATTTTCTCGATGTTCTTGGAGATCTATTCGATGTAATCCTTTTTTGAAGTGTGTTTGTTGGGATCCAATGAATTGTGGGTTTATAATCATATTATCTATGAATAGTATTTGAGTCTTGCCTGAACTCTTTTCTTCATGATTGTTATAGCTTTGTATTTCTATCCGATCTATCCGTTTGGTTTGGCCAACTAGATTGATTGATCTTGCAATGGGAGAGGTGCTTTGTGATGGGTTCAATCTTGCATTGCTCAATCCCCAGTGACAGAAAGGGGCATGACACGTACTTGTATCATTGCCATTAAGGATAAAAAGATGGGGTTTATTCATATTAATTGGGTTTACTTTGTCTACATCATGTCATCTTGCTTAAGGCGTTACTCCGTTCTTTATGAACTTAACACTCTAGATGCATGCTGGATAGTAGTCGATGTGTGGAGTAATAGTAGTAGATTCAGGCAGGAGTCGGTCTACTTGTCACGGACATGATGCCTATATACATGATCATTACCTTGGATATCGTCATAACCATGCATTTTTCTATCAATTACCCAAAAGTAATTTGTTTACCTACTTTATGCTATGTTCAAGAGAGAAGCCTCTAATGAAAAGTATGCCCCCCAGGTTCATTTTTATCATATATTAAAATCCAAACTACTTCATTGCTCTTTATTTACTTTGATTTTATTTTGTGTTTTTGTTTATCACTACGAGATTTGATCCTTGCAATTAACCGCCAAGAGATTGACAACCCCTTGTTTGCGCTGGGTGCAAGTATTTGTTATTTTGTGTGTAGGTGTTGTTCATGAGGTATCGCGTGGCTCATAGTGGATTCATAACCTTGGTTCTTAACTTAGGGAAATACTTATCTCTACTGTACTACATTATCCTCTCTTCTTCGAGGAAATCCCGACGCAGCTCACAAGTAGCACACATATAAAAATAAGAACCTTTGAATGCATCGACATATATAACAATTAAGTCATACTCCATCCGCCCGGAATTACTTGTCATCAAAATCAATGAAAATGGATGTATCTAGAACTAAAATACATCTAGATACATCCATTTCAATGACAAGTATTTCTGTACGGAGGTAGTACAACCAAATAACAATGTGTAAACTAGGGTATTGACAAGTCGAACAAAATTAAGACTAGAAGAGTACCCAACATGTTTTGTAAATCCTCTCGCTCTGGCTCTAGTGCTAGGACTGGGGTCGGCGCAGGTCAAGGTGAATGTAGCTTCAGCTTCTTCTCCAACATGTCCACCCTCTTCAGCATCCTAACTGCCTCCTCATCCTTAGCTAGAAGAAGTGCATCTCTCAAGGTGAGATTCTCCTTCAGCTTGTTGCTCTCACCATCCAACTTCTACTTCTCCATGTTCATTTACTCGACCTCTACCCTCAACATTTCAGCTTCATCTTTCCAGTTGGCCCTTTGAATCTCCACATTTTTTATACGCCCATTAGTTCCCCCATGTTTGCTTCTAGAAAATCTACGTGGGTCTCCATGTGCTCCAGCTGTATCCGTATGGGGGCATACCATCTCTGTTTTCCTAATGAAAGGTACGCCAAGATCTTCACGTCTTTCGAAGTGGCAAACCTCAGAATTCTCTTGAATCTCGTCCTGCTAGACTCCCGAAACCTCCTTGATAGCTTGATGTAGTCCTTCCTCCCAGCCGACTAGGCTTTGAAGGTAATATTATCTATCCTTGGATATAGTCCATGTCCTCTAACTTTGGCATGGATGAACCACCTCTCCATGCCTCATGGCACCACACTTGTGGCCATTCTTTCCTTGAACAACGGTTCCAAAAGTCAAAGCTCATGAGGCAACTTGCCTAAACTATGAGCAAATAGCTCTCCATACTCCTCCTCCTCCTTGTTTCGTCACCATCTTAAACTTGGTCCAGCCGTCCATCTACTTTTTGAGAGAGAAGAGAGTTAAAATGTATGACAAATAAAGTACACAAGATCAAATGCGAAAGTATACAAGGAGCAACTAATTATTATATCTAGCTATGTAACTATCTTCATTAGTTAGGTATTAAGTAGTGGTTTAGTAACTCTTACGTTCTTACCTCCTATGTGAAAAGAGGAGGTAAGAGGGACCTGATGACCCACAAGTATATGGGGTCAATTGTAGCCTTTTTGATAAGTAAGAGTGTTGAACCCAACGAGGAGCAGAAGGAAATGACAAGTGGTTTTCAGCAAGGTAATGTCTGCAAGTGCTAAAATTGTAAGTAGCGGAGTAGTTTGATAGCAAGATAATTTATAATGAGCAAGTAACGATAGTAGTAACAAAAGTGCAGCAAGGCAGCCCAATCCTTTCGAGCAAGATAAAGCAGCCCAATCCAATGACTGTAGTGCACTTTTCTTCTTCCGACGGACGAACGGGCGACCATGGTAAAGCCGCCCAACCGGAGGGTTTGGCCTGAGGCCAGGGCTCCTCCGGAGGTGATGTTGTCCTTGATAACAAGGTGAGCCATCAAGCCTATCTTTGACATCACAGCAGAACTCTCAATGAAAGCACCAATGTCGGTGTCAAAACCGGCGGATCTCGGGTAGGGGGTCCTGAGCTGTGTGTCTAAGGCTAATGGTAACAGGAGGCAGGGGACACAATGTTTGCCCAGGTTCGGACCCTCTCTATGGAGGTAATACCCTACTTCCTTCTTGATTGATCTTGATGAATATGAGTATTACAAGAGTTGATCTACCACGAGATCATTGTGGCTAAACCCTAGAAGTCTAGCCTATGAGATTATTATTGTTGTCCTATGGACTAAACCCTCCGGCTTATATAGACACCAGAGGGGGCTAGGGTTACACCAAGTCGGTTACAGAGAAAGGAATCTACATATTCGAATCAGCAAGCTTGCCTTCCGCGCAAAGGAGAGTCCCATCCGGACACGGGACGAAGTCTTATATCTTGTATCTTCATAGTCCAACAGTCTGACTAGCGTATATAGTCCAGCTGCTCGAGGACCCCTTAGTCCAGGACTCCCTCAACGGGTCCATAGTTAGTAGCTAGATGGCTTCCTCCCTCTCTTTTGATTCTCAATACAATGGTCTCTTGGAGATCTATTTGACGTAACTCTTTTTGCTGTGTGTTTGTTGGGATCCAATGAACTTTGAGTTTATGATCAGATCTATGTTTTTATCCATGAAAGTTATTTGAATCTTTTGATCTCTCATATGCATGATTACTTATAGCCTCGTATTTCTTCTTCGAATCTTTGGTTTAATTAGGCTAACTAGATCGATTTTTCTTGCCATGGGAAGAGGTGCGTTGTGATGGGTTTGATCTTATGGTGCTTGATCCCAGGGGAACCGACACGTATGTATCGTTGCCATTAAGGATAACAAGATGGGGACTATTTCTACATAAATAGATCTTGTCTACATCATGTCATCATTCTTATTGCATTACTTTGTTTTTCCATGAACTTAATACACTAGATGCATGTTGGACATCGGTCGATGTGTGGAGTAATAGTAGTAGATGCAGGCAGGAGTCGGTCTACTAATCTTGGACGTGATGCCTATATAATGATCATTGCCTAGATATCGTCATGATTATTTGAAGTTCTATCAATTACCCAACAGTAATTTATTTACCCACCGTATGCTATTTTTCTCGAGAGAAACCACTAGTGAAATCTACGGCCCCCGGGTCTCTTCTTTATTATATTTGCCTTCGAGATCTATTTTTATTTGCTTTTATTTTCAGATCTATTAATCTAAAAACACAAAAATACATTGCTGCAATTTTTATTTATTTATTTTATCTCGCGTTCCCGCAAGATCTATTTATCCAACCTACTACAATTTTACCTATCCTTTTACCCGTGAGGGATTGACAACCCCTCTCTTGCGTCAGGTTGCAAGTATTTGTTCTTTGTGTGCAGGAGTTGTTTTCGTGGTGTTGCGTGGTTCTCCTACTGGTTCGATAACCTTGGTCTCATCACTGAGGGAAATACCTACCAGAGCTGCACTGCATCATCCCTTCCTATTTGGGGAAATGGCGACATAGTTCAAGCCGCATTAATGAGGTGCAGGAAAGGGAGCCACCATCATGAAGCATCATGTCCTAGAGAGCCGGCTCATTGTGACCAGCACTGTTCCTAAGGCGCCCCTTCAACGCATGGGTGTGATGGGATTTGGCGATGAAGCACGGTTATAAAAAGGTCACCAACGCATATACATACTATCATATAATGTCCATCGACTCGATTTTTATCTCTAATTTAGGTGATTAGGCTTAAACTTGCCCAGGCTTCACAAAAGTTCTAGCTCCGCCCCTTATTAAGGGCACGGTGGGGCAAATATTTCACTAAGCAACATGCCATGTACTATGTACCTGTTATTCCTAGGTTGTTTTTCCTTGACATCAAACTTCCAACTTCTTTCTCTTTGCTCCCACATGCAAATAGAATTCACATTCATGTATCATCAATTTCATCAACAACTCCTTCCAAGACAAAGGTATAACATACTACTCATGAAACATAAGTCCCTTGACATGCAGGAAGAATGCAAACATGTGGTAGCTTGAGGCTATGAGAACAATATAGAAGAGAACCTACCACTCAAGATGGTGGAAATATGTTGTCAGATGATCAACCAGAAGAAGGGCCATAGAGAGGGACTGGCCCTCTCCTTCTGGTCATGGATGATGGCAAGTGTCGACGTACGCTCAAACGCCCCGGTGCTCAGGGAATACAGTCTAGAGTCATAGTTGGGCAATGAGAAGTAGATGGAGTTGGCACTGATAGAAGGGAGCTTCCTGGCTGGGACACATAGGCACCGGTATTTGTTGAGGAAGAGAACTTGGTCACCTATTCCAGCCAAAACTTGTCCTCTTTGGTGTATATTGACTCAAAAGAGCGCAAAGGCGAATGGTTGCCACCCCGTCTTGCTCAGGGTGACACGACAGTGCTAGACGAGGAGGAGCATGTGTTACCCAGAGTCCACGAGGTAGTAGTACCGCTACTTCTGAGCTGTGTTGGGATTTCCTCGAAGAGGAGAGGATGATGCAGTACAATAGAGATAAGTATCTCCCTGAGTTGAGAACCAAGGTTGTGAATCCACTAGAAACTAAAAAAATACACTTCCGTGATGATACTGTTTTTCATAGTAGGTCACGTTTTCTGTCATGCATGTACATCCATGACATTACCAAAATTATCATCACGAAAATGTCCACTTCCATGACGATAAATCGCGCGTCATAGAAGTGCTTTCGTCAAGGGTGACCGACATGTGGCATCCACCGTAGCGGAACACCGTTAAGCTATCAGGTCCGATTTTGTATCTGATAACCCGTTAATAGCCCGGACCAATGGGGATTTTCCACGTGTAAAATCATCATTGTCTGGACGAAACACGTGTCAGTTCCGTGTTGGCACATGTGTCACTCATCCAATGGGTGAGATGCGCCTATGATATGTTGACACGTGGACCGGCCCAAAAGTGGCCCATAAAGTTTAAATGGGCCGGCCCAACTAAAGGCCCACAAGATTTTGTGGACCATAATGGGCCGGCTCAACTAAAGGCCCACAAGATTTTGTGGACCATAATGGGCCGGCCCAGCTAAAGGCCCACGAGATTTTGCGGACCATAATGGGCCGGCCCAGCTAAAGGCCCATGAGATTTTGCGGACCATAATGGGCCGGCCCAGCTAAAGGCCCACAAGATTTTGTGGGTCATAATGGGCCGGCCCAGCTAAAGGCCCACGAGATTTTGAGGGCCATAATGGGACGGCCCAGCTAAAGGCCCACAAGATTTTGCGGACCATAATGGGCCGGCCCAGCTAAAGGCCCACAAGATTTTGCGGACCATAATGGGCCGACCCAGCTAAAGGCCCATAAGATTTCACCGACCATAATGGGCGGACCCATCTGAAGGCCCACAAGATTTTGAGGATACTAGTGGGCCGGCCCATTAACAGGCTGCCATGTTTTGGGCCAAATGCCGGCCCATATTTGAGCCGGTCCATTAAGAGCCTGCCACATTCTGGGCCTAATAAATGCCCATATGAGATCCGGCCTGTTAAAATCCTACCACGTTCTGGGCCAAATTACGGCCCAGATCAGGTCCGACCCTTTAAGAGACTTTGGGCTAAATTATGGCCCATATCAGATTCGGCCCGTCAACTGGACGGTATGCTTTTGGGCCCACTTGCTAAAGGCTCATTTAGTAATTCGGCCTGATATTAGTTTTGGCCTATTAAAGGCCCGTTTAACATCTCGGCCCTATATTTATTTCGGCCTGTTAAAAGCACGTCATATAGTTGGGCCTAACTACGACCCGGTTTGCATCTGGCCTGCTGACAGCCGATAATCTGATTGGGCCAAACAAGGACCGAGACAGTTTTGGCCCGTTAAAAGCCTGTGATGTGATTGGCACAATCATGGGTCGGGGTCTTTCAGCCTGCTGCCGGCCCGTGAGCTGTTCGGCATGTTTCAGGCCCAACCTACTTTTCAGCCTCCTAAAAGCCCATTGAGTTTTCTTGCAAAAATAGGGCCTGCGGTTTACTCGGCCTATTAAAGGCCTGAATCTACTAGTGGGCCAGTTCATATTTAGGCCTGTTAACGGACCAAGATGAGGGGGCCCATGATGCGGATCATACACAGTGATTTGCATGACACCCCGATTATGTACTGTAATTTTACGGTTTGGCCGGTTTACTGCAAAGACAGGATATATACAGTAAAATAACTGCAACATCGTGAATAAGAAAAAACCTAGACTATACAATAAAGAAATTATGGCATATTACATCCACTGGGCATCAAAGTTCGCTACTATGATAATAAAGCACAAGCAGACAGCAGATTACATACACTGGGCATCAAAGATCGCCACCAGTGCAAATAAACACGCTGACAAAATAATATACAAAACTGACAGCACTTCAATAGAGTTCAAGAAAGGTTAGCCCTGCTCAGGAGCTGCAGCGCAAGCAGCTGAGCAAGCTGATGAGACTGCGCTTGTTTGACACTTATATCCTCCTCACTCTGAAAGATAAACAAGTAGACAGATGACAGGTTTTGCACATATAAGTATCAGTGCTGACAATTCATCACATTTCTTACTGACGAATAAAGTGACACAGTTTAAAATAGCATTAACACAATATGGTATTGTTCAGGTTAAGACATGGCAGGAAATGACATTGTGAAGGAGTCGGCAGCTTCACGACACCACTGGATTACAGATCAAGAACTCATAAGTATCAATGGTTAGTGTGTTGTCAATTTATCCCATTTCACATTGGCAAATAAAGAGACGGTTTAAATAATAGTAGAATGATATGACATTGTTCATAGTTAAGATACTGCAGAATATGACATTGTGCTATAGTGGGTAGGTTCACCACACCACTGGATTACGGATCAAGAACAGAAGCATACATGCAGTGCAAAAGAAGATCACTTGCTCTGTATAGTTTAATTTACATGGTATGAAGAGAGAACTTGGTTGTACAACTGAAAACTTAAATTGAGAAGGACAAACTTTTGTTTATGAACTACATAATAAACTTTAAACATGCAATTTGATGCAAACACCAAAAATAAATAGCTATTTCAGTCATGCCTAACCAAATATACACAACAAAGTTTGAAGGCTTGAGAAGGACAAACTTACATTATTGGTGAAGATAGGCTCTATAAAGCCCTTGTCCATGCTGATGGGGGGGGGGGGGCAATTCAAGAAGTTTACCACGGAATCTTCTTCATAAGCATTGCCTTTATTCTACATTTTGTTAAGAGTAAATATAGATGTGATAATATAAGAAAAATGGAGAATATTTAAGATAAGATGAAGAGTGATCCTACATAACCAAGTAGCTATAAATGTAAGTACAACGATACAGGCAAAAGGTACATGCAAGAGCAATGCAGAGCTAAACTTCTTCAGTACCATCGGTGTTATCCAATGTTATGGTAAGAGTAAATATAGATCTGATGTGTAGAAAATGGAGGGCGAAGGAAAATAAGCTACAGAGTGATGGTACATGAACAATTACCTGTCAAGATAAGTACACTGATAAAGGGCAGCAGGTACTTACAAGAACAATGCAGGGCTAAAAAATTTCATTGGCATTGGATATATTCTACACTAATGTAACCATTCATACAGATCAAATAATTTGGAGTGAACAATTGATAAGCAAGCTATCATGCATACTGCTGTCACATAATGAACTAGGTATGTATGCAAGTACAGTGATACATGACAAGGTACTAACAAGAGCAAAGCAGCGGGAAGCATATTTGCAATATCATGTCGTTCTTTTCAAACCGGAATTCTTCTTCGAGCAGATTTCCTGCACAAAAGATCCGTAAGGCACATGCGGAAAAGTAGAAGTTCAAATTGTCATGTGATTTCATAGACAGTACCTCATCCTGGGAACGAGACCAGTGCATAACAAGGTTTTTCCATTCAATGTCTTCCAAATTTAGCACAGGAAACTTCACCGGATATTCGTTTATAGACTTGCCATGAAAGTGTGATTTCCTCAGGTAACACCGATACTGCTGCAATGCTTCCTTGGAAAGCGCAAGCAAGCTTTGCTCGTCATGACTATCCAGATTGACCCTCATATACTTACAACAATGTAATGTAAATCATTGGTGTGTTCAATCAGCAGAAAACAGGAAAATAATCACCATGAATAATAGCACTTACATGTAAGTGGGATAGGAAGATGTGAAAATGGTGTTTGTCTTCACTATAATCTTCCCATGATGGGAATATATGCACGTAGTCCCTAACAACATTGAAAGCACTCTCTTTTAAACTGGGAATAACTGGAATGGGGTTCCAATCTGCAGGAATTGGACGTCTCTGCAGTTGGAATAGGTCTTCGGCCGGTGGACTTGCTGTACTTTTTGCTGGAGTGGGATTTTTCTGTGGTATGGCTGGTGCTATGGCAACTGAAATCGGCATACCTTTTGCTGGAGTGCAGGTCTTGTGTGGTGGGGCTAGTGGGGTACAGTCTGCTGGAGTTAGTCCTACGTTTTGTGTCACTGGTTGTACAACCAATATAAGTGGGATGTTGTCTGATTTCTCCGGCACCACCATGTTTTTCAAGGACTTTGCTGGTGCTCCTTTAGGTTCAGCAATCACCCTCTTCCTTTTTGATGTCTGATGCACAAGAACAACATTTGAGTGAAAAAACATGGTATGATGACAAATGGAATATGTATTGATAATGGATGGGCATGGCATCTCGACATATATGATGAGTAAACTAAATACAGAATAACAAAAGAGGAACAAGTTAAAGAACAGAAAAGGAAGCATATTCTTGAGGTTCTGCTTCATTGCATACAATGTTGGTTTGCCACTCATGATGAATCACAGCACCCAAAGAAATACAATTCCATGCTGTCTCTCTATATGTGGCCACATGCATTTGGAAAGTCAAGTGGGAGCATTACCTGACCAATTAAATGTGTGTCTGATAACTAATATCAGTATCATATCACAATTCTTATTTGAAGAAGTAAGCTTTGAACTTATGATTGGTGTGTTTAGCTTCAAGAGTGGACTGCTGCTAGTCCGACACAAAGCAGCTACACAGATCATAGTGTAGATATAACGGGAAAACCGTAAGCATCAGAGTAAAATCAGCAAAGTGGAACTTGCTGGAATATATGTGCTAGTATTGCCGGTACGGCTAGAAAGGCTTCGGATACCAACCTTCTTCAACTGAAGGTGCGGTACTGTTAATATCAGTGTAACTCTCAAAGGCGACATAACTCCCCATATTTCCTTGCTATTCTTATAGGATTCAAGTGGACAGGCCACTACAAATCATGTTCCTATGTTTACAAAATCCTACGAATCAAATAGGCCCGAAGAGTTCAAAGTGTCCATCACAACCGACCGTATAGACCTCTACACTGCAAATGTCCCTGCTCATCTTCACTACAAGTCTACAAGGAACATCCTGTACTACTATCATACTCCCTCCGTTCCAAAATATAAGTCTTTATAGAGATTTCCATTATGGATCACATAAAGATGTATCCAGATACATTTTAGAGTGTACATTCACTCATTTTGCTCCATATGTAGTCCATGGTGGAATCTATACAAAGACTTGTATTTAGGAACGTAGAGAGTACTTATTAAAGAAGAACGAAAGAGGAACATGCTAAAGAAGAGCAAGCAGATTTTGGATAATAAAATGTTGGTTGCGCAGTGCCCACACATGATGAACCAGAGCGCATTAAGAATGCAACTCCCCGTTGTCTCTCTATATGTGGTGCACGTGCTTTTCGAAAGTAAAGTAGGAAATTAGCTGACCAATTAAACATTACCTATTTTAGTAATATCAACATCATATCAGATTCATATTTGAGCAACAAGTTTGGAATTATGAGTGGCATGTTGTTTATCTTGATGGATTCAGGAGCAGTGCTAAGCAGGTACGATGATGGTATTGAATATGAAGGCATGTCTGCATGCAAGTTGTGTGACTTTTGTCATTTGGGTTTGTTGACCATTTCAGGCGGTTGGATGAAGGTCCTACGTCTCCTAACCCTTCTTCTTCCTCGTATCTGATTCTTCCCATACAGAACACCGCACGGGCCGCTGGCCGGACCACCGGCGCCCACCGTCTGTGTTCCTCTGCCACCCACCCCCACCCCCGCCCCCACCCACGTCGAGTTTTCTTCGTTCGGCGAGGCCCCACCACCGCCCCCACAACACTGTCCCCAACCGAGCCCCTTCCTTCACACCGGCGAACTCCATGCGAGCTCTAAAAAATCGTCTGACCCAATTTTGAAATTTAGTCTACTATGATTTAACTAATGTGGAATATAAAAGGGGAAAACCATAAGCATTATGAGTATAGTGTTGAGCGTGCCATGGCGGACCTGAAGGTGCAATCCGGACAAAGGCAACTTTGCAACCAGTGTTTGCTTTCAACTAGCAAGTAAGTGATGGACAAGAAATCAGAGTAAAGCAGTGGCGATCTATTTTCTTGTTGCGATAAATAAGTTGAGCAGATACGAAAGAGTACCGCCTCTGGTGCGACGCCGTGTATGCATCTGCTGAGAATTTGACGGTGCTGCGGTAGCGATGGCTATCGGCGGTGTGGAAGCAGATCTAGGAGGGTAGACAGTGGTGGTGGGGCGCGATGGAGAAGACTGTTATAGGAGCGGCGCCGACAAGGTGGACAACGGCGGGGATGAAGCGAGAGGACGGGATGCAAGGATCCCGGTCCAAAGCCGTGGATGAGAGAGGTCGATCTCTTGTAATGGACGACAACATCGGCATATCAGCTCCGGCATGGTGGAGGAGGACGACGGTGGATGGGGTGGCGGACGGAGGAGGCTGGGGTGGAGAGGGTGCTTTGGCGCCCACGGAGTACGAACGGGGAAATGGAGGGAGAGAGGAAGGGGGAACCATGTCTTCAGGGCGCGCTTGTCTCAACTGCGAAGAAATTTACAAACTTAGCCCCCGTTTCAAATTTCCTACATCACAACAATATTAGTCGGTTGGGGATAGGACGGTAATCTTGCATACACTGAATATTTGTCGACGAGAGTTTGTTTTTGGCGCCCACCGTGTATGAATCGGGGAGGGAGTCGAGTTCGGCCGAGGAGACACTGTGTTTTGGCGCCCACCGTGTATGAATCCGGATGAGAGGCAGTTATGTCACGTTTGAGTGAAATTACAAACCTACCCCTATCGAAACCTATAGAAATTGAGCCGATAGGCTTTGCGTGGCAGGGATAGGCAGTAGTAATTTCCATCTCGCAGATTTTGGTTTCGGGCGGTTACTACAACTTTCCCTGCTTCGTTCAAATTTTGCAGAGTGCACGTTTACCATGCCAACTTAATTCAAATCCCGTTTGTATTCTATTTTTTTTGGGCAAGATCCATTTTTTGTTGGAATAAAATTCTATACACATCATTTTTATATATATACTTTCAAAAGCACAACAAAGAATTCTGCTCCTTTATATGTATAATATGATTTACAAATTCAATGATCTCAAAATCATAAGGTTGAATTCAAAAAATTTAAACCAAATTATGTTCTACTAAAATGTATGGATCAGTAATATCTACATATTAAATAACATAGATGCGCGTGAATTCATATGGGTATGCATGTTTGATAGATCAATTTTGGTTTCGTGCGGTTACTGCGACTTTCCCCGGTTTGTTCAAATTTTGCAGAGTGCACGTTTATGGTGCCAACTCAATTCGAATCCCGTTTGTATTCTATTTTTGTTCGGGAAGGACCCATTTTCGATTGGAATAAAATTCTATATACATCATTTTTAATATATACTTTCAAAAGCACAACACCCTTTATACATAAATATGGTTTACAAATGGTATGATCTTAGATTCATAAGGCTGTATCCATCAATTTGGATTTTCAAATATTTGAAACCACTTTATGTTGAAATCCAATGTATGCATTCCTCGCTAACTGTCTCCAATTAATGTGTGTTTCATGCGGGTTTTTTTACTTCTCAAATATGTATAATGTGTTTCACACACGCAACATATAGTGTAATCCCGTTTAGACATTAATTGAATATAAACCATGCATTGTTTCTAATTAAAGAATCTATGGATCACCAGTATTGATAAACTATATAACATTACACGTGTCCCCAAATTCAAATGAATATACATGTTTGATACACCAATTTGTGTTATGATATTATCGATGTCGTGATCTCCAGTTTAAATATTTGAATCCCCTTTAATCTAGATATTCGTCTCATATAGCGAGCACTCATGCTTATATAGGAGTATCTCTCTAGACCTATACGCGTTCATCGTCTCTCGGGTATCTCTCGTGCTATCTATATGTCGACAATGATCTTTTATCTTCGTAACACATTGATGGTACTCTCTCCCTTGACCTTCATCACTCTATCTCTCTCTAAGTATATCTCGCTCCCTGCTATGTGTCTCTAACTATGATTCTCCATGTGGAATCTCTTTCTCTCACACAAACACAAAACTTTGTCTCCCGGGGTCTCATTTCTCTCTACTATTCCCCTGTGTGCCACTCGCACACCCCCTCTCACATAGAGATGTCTTTTGCTCCTTAGGTATGAGAAGCTACGACTCTTCCTCTTAAATATCTCTTTCTCACACACAAACACAAACTCTATCTCCCAGGGTCTCATATTTCTCCACCGTTCTCTTGTATGTCGATCACACACACTCTCTCTCCCTAGAGATATCTTGCGTTCCCTCATATGTCTCTCTAGCTATCACTCTCGTTGTGAAATATCTTTCTCTCTCGCAGACACAAAACTCCGTCTCTCGGGATCTCATTTCTCTTTGATATTTGTTTGTATGTGACTCACATGCACCCTCTCTCTATCTCTCTCACACCCACACACACACACAACTCAGCCTTCTGATCCATTCGACTCCTATCTCTAACGCACACTAGCTAGCATCATTATCTTTCTATTTATATGTTTCTCCATCAACCTTCTTTCTCTCCCTCACTCTTGGTTCCTATCACGCACACTACATATGTTTCTCTCTACATGTAGTGAAGTGCCCTCTTTTTATCTTTCTCTCTCACACACATAACTTCACCCTCTGAATCACCCGGCGGTCATCTCCAACACTCAAACTAGCGGATGTCCCTCTAGCTAGCATCTCCATCTCTGTATCTATCTGTAGTTTTTCCGTCAACATTTCTTTCTCGCATGTAGTCTTGCTTCCTATCACCCACACTATATATGTCTCTCCATACATGCATTTATAGGTTGATCTCTTTTGCACAATTGTTGTGTCTCACTCCCTCTGCTCGCCATCGATGCATGCTCCAGCCCACGCCACTATCTCTTAAAGACAAAAACACATGCTCAATTGTCGGGCCTTCTTCCCTGCACTCTCACATGCATGCATATTGTCATACCTATCCATCTCTCCCATGTCATTGATCTTATGACTTATGTTTTCTTTCTTTTATCTCGATCATTCGCGCGCATGCACACACATCCCACGTATACATGCATACCTCTTGCACATGCACGTTCAAGGACTCCATGTCCCCATACGTAGTTAATTACCCTCAACCCTAATGCCACATCGAATCGTTATCTTCTTGTGTGCACATAACTTCCGCCTGGATGGGTAAAACACACACTCACACTTAACAATCTCCTTCTAGCTACCCCCCTCTCACTCTTCCCCTATATCCCTGAAACCAATAAGACTATCCCTTCATTTAATTCCCGCCTACATGCACCATCGATATATAGTAGTCTTCCTTGTTGTCTCTCGAACAAACACATTCTCTCGATGTCGACTCCTCTCACGCGCACACACCTTCTCTTCCCTCTCTACGAGCCTTTTCTCTCTCACACCCCATCGTTGGTGGCCTCTGCCACACACATCACCTCATGAAGCCACGCGCACTTAAATTACATCCGCCATCGAGGTCCCGCCGTCACACACACACACACACACACACACACACCCCACACACGCACCCCCCACCCCCTCACACACAAACAAACACACACACACACACACACACACACACTAAGACTCCATCACACACACACACACACTAAGACTCCATCTCTCTCTCTGTCTCTCTCTCACACACACACGCACGCAGGCACGCGCGCAACCCCCCCCCCCACACACACACTAAGACTCCATCTCACACACACATGCTCTAGGCATAGCATTTGTTCCTACCACCCTTCATCCAACCTTACCCATATGATAAACAATCACCTTAATTTACTTGTATAACATGGACAAATTCCACTTTACTTTAGTAGTTCGCAAACTTATCATCTCTACCCTTATAAAAACCGAGTTGGTGATGATGGTGTGCCTGCCATCTTGTAATATAGACCGTCCGATCTATATATGATGGATATAAAGCAAACTATGATAATTTTACAAAATATACCTGCACCTCTCTCCACATCCTTATCTCCCACAACCTCATTGCTGAGCAATTAAAAAAGGAAGTCTCTGGAACAGTCTAGCATGGTGGCCGCTGCCGCCTGCCGGCGCCATCCATCCCCATGCATCCGCACAGTCCGACCACCAGTCACCACCACGCTCCACTCCTCCTCACCTTATCTCTCATCTTTCATTTTTTCGATGACATTCTCGAGATACCAGTTTTCCGATAAAATTCTTGAGATATCATTAGTTTTTACACATGGGATTACTCCTGCATGGGTCAATCACAATAGGTGTTTTGTAAAAAAATGCATATTGATGTTTCGTGCAATGCATGAGAATCTTTCTTGTAATTATATAACGCAAATCCCGAGCAGGAAGTGACATTTTTTTACACAACCATGTTAACATGGCCACATAAATCACTAGCTAAAGTATAATACCATTATACTTATATCCCGATGCAAAAGGTTGAGTACATGTTCAAAGAGTAGAGTCGCACACATGCACTCTGTCTCTCAGAATCTCACACACCAGTTATGTGGCGCCCACTTAAGCAGACACGTATGTTACAATTTGTGCACCCGCGGGTACACGTGATGGTGCGCATTTATTTAAGACGGACGACAAACCCAAACAGTAGCTGCATTCATTCCCCTCCCGCCGCCTCTTCTCTGGTCGCCGTCTCCCGGTAGCCATGGCCCAGCCGAAGGTAACAACATACGCCATACTCCCGCCGGAGCGGCGCATTAATCTGGAAATTTTAGTGGTCATGCATGCATCTTTTTGTGCTAGCACTCCTATATAAGGGTTGACCGGTCGCTTCCTGCGGATGTGCGCACGCAGTGGAAGAGGAAGGAGAAGGGAAGCAGGCTGTGGAGTAACATTTTTTACCATAATTTCTTAGGAAACTGAGTGCAATAATTGAGTAGTTTTGCAAACTACTAGTACTACACCTGAAACGGTTCAAAACCAACACTCCCTTGCCAGCGCGCGCTTCCCGCGTGAAACGGTCAGCATCGCCCTGGAGCATCAGTTCCGCATAAATGCCCAGCCAGAGCGGAGGCGACTTCTCACTGGCGCCAGCTTTGAAGCAGCGCCGACGGCCGAGAGAGTGGTGCTTCCCGGTGCACGCGACTGCTCCATGTCGAGGCTGGCCATAGGCCCTATTTGGATCCATGGGTTAGAGTTAGTTTGAGCTAGTTGGGGCTCAAATAGCCCTAAAGTATCCAATCATGAGGGTTAAGTTGGAGCAAGTTGCACCAAACCCACCAAAACAAACTATCCCACCTAAGAGGTGCTAATTGGAGATATTTCTCATTGGGCCCACTGAAAAATCACTTTTCTCTCTCCATCAAGTGCATTTATTGTCAATCTAACCCTATCACCCAAACACCTCTTTGGCTAAAGTTAGTTCAGGGTTAGTCATGAGTTAGTCTAACCTCTAGCTAAGTTAAAGTATCCAAACAGGAGCAGTATAGGACATGCAAGTTGCTAAAAGCATACAGTCAAATTCGTACGTGAAAGGAGTTTTTTTAAACGGAACGTGAAAGGATCTTCGATTGATATGATTTTCAAATTATATAAAATGTTACCAATAGTCAAAGGCATCCTCGAAGAATACATTAGGCCCTATATAAAATCTTATCAATAGTCAAAACCATGTGTTCTAAACAAGTTCAAAACGAGAAACTGGACCCACTCACGGCACAACACGCCTGTCTTGTTTGGTCCGTCAGTCAAAGCGCTTCCTCTTCTTGGCATAACAATAGAGTACAATACTATTGTTTTTAGAATGCTCTTGGCATGTTGCTAACATGTGATGAGTTAACCGACCTCAATAGACAGCAAAAACGCCAGCCCGCCACACTTTGAGAGAGACGAGGAGTAAGAGGCGATACAGGTTGCTGGATTACTAGATCTAGGTGTCGCACGGAAGCCAAGAAATATGGCGATAGCGTGGGTTAGCCATGTACTAGTATGATGTAACTACACTGGACTGCCATGTTTCGTACTCTTCTAGTCCACCATGGAGATGATCGGTTGATTTTATATCGCTGAATAATATAAAATATTATGAGTGTAGACGCTCTACCACGAGGTTCCTTGCTCCTTCTCGGTCGTCGGGAATCTATGTTCTTCCACTCTTTTTTTTGAACGTGAGCTTTGTTCATCCTTTTGCCTACACACGAGGCATTTAGCATCAAGGTGCATGTGTCATGCAAGAATATGGAGATAATCAGATAAGCAGTGCGTAAGTGAGTCATGCACTTCGATGGCACCTAGTACTACGCAATATTTTTTCTCCTCGGTTGCACATGAATAGTGCATGTACTCAACGACGGAGCACGGGATGGTAGCCATGACATGGTCAGCCCCTTTTTGAAGAGAGTACGTACTACTCCCTCCGTTCTAAAATAGATGACCCAACTTTGTACTAACTTTGTACTAGAGTTAGTATAAAATTGGGTCATCTATTTTGGAACGGAGGGAGTACTAAATAACTTTGATGTGTCCTATCAACTCGTAGAACGACGAGAAGCTTGCTTACTATGCCTTCTCCCTCGCCAACACGTGCGTGGTGGCTCGCAGCATGAGGAGAAACTTTTGCTTACAATCCGCCTGCCCACCTATAGAACTGCCTCGCGCTGGCCAATTACTCTCCAAACACCTAAGGAGGCGGTTGAACCGAACAAGTCTAACTTGATCCAATTTAACCCTCATGTTTGGATACTTTAGGGCTATGTGAGCCACAACTAGCTCAAACTAACTCTAACCCATGGATCCAAACAGGGCCATAGTTTTGGATGAGTCTCCATCATGGGGAGCCACACTAACTGCGATGTATATGGATCATTCCATCTATATGAAGACCACGTGGGACTGGAACTACGAGACGGACATGTACCCAGGAGTGGACGTACGAACCTGAGTAATGTAGCGCAGTAAGTGAAGTAGAAAGGCACAAATAGTATGAACATGCATGGCATATAGGCATTTGTCTCTTACTACGTACCACTAAATGTTGTACATGCCACGCACAGTGATGTTATGGAGTATGTGCCTAAGTACTCTACTATTACTATATTAATTGGAGGCACATATTAGCTTTTATATTTGTTTACGTGTATGCCTCGAGACCTTCCAACGAGACGTGTCTTTCTCTTTGGGTCACACTTTGGATCGTTCATACCACTAGTACTACTACATGTGGTCTCCGACCCAGAAGTGGAAGAAGTGGAGACGCTCTACCACGTTGTTCATGTTCCACTCCTTTCGCTGACATGTGGGACATCTAGCACATGCCGTGTGTGGCACTCTTCGTCGTAAGAGTTGAAATGCTAGCATTGATAACCCACAAGTATAGGGGATCGCAACAGTTTTTGAGGGTAGAGTATTCAACCCAAATTTATTGATTTGACACAAGGGGAGCCAAAGAATATTCTTAAGTATTAGCAGTTGAGTTGTCAATTCAACCACACCTAGATAACTTAGTATCTGCAGTAAAGTATTTAGTAGCAAAGTAGTATGATAGTAACGGTAACGGTGGTAAAAGTGATGGTAGCAGTTTTGTAGTAATTGTAACAGTAGCAATGGTAAAGTAAATAAGCAAAGCACAATATGTGAAAAGCTCGTAGGCATTGGATCGGTGATGGATAATTATGTCGGATGCGATTCCTCATGTAATAGTTATAACATAGGGTGACACAGAACTAGCTCCAATTCATCAATGTAATGTAGGCATGTATTCTGAATATAGTCATACGTGCTTATGGAAAAGAACTTGCATGACATCTTTTGTACTACCCTCCCGTGGCAGTGGGGTCCTAGTGGAAACTAGGGATATTAAGGCCTCCTTTTAATAGAGTACCGGACCAAAGCATTAACACTTAGTGAATACATGAACTCCTCAAATTACGGTCATCACCGAGAAGTATCCCAATTATTGTCACTTCGGGGTTGTCGGATCATAACACATAATAGGTGACTATAGACTTGCAAGATAGGATCAAGAACTCACATATATTCATGAAAACATAATAGGTTCAGATCTGAAATCATGGCACTCGGGCCCTAGTGACAAGCATTAAGCATAGCAAAGTCATAGCAACATCAATCTCAGAACATACTAGGGATCAAACCCTAACAAAACTAACTTGATTACATAGTAAATCTCATCCAACCCATCACCGTCCAACAAGCCTACGATGGAATTACTCATGCACGGCGGTGAGCATCATGAAATTGGTGTTGGAGGATGGTTGATGATGACGACGACGATGAATCCCCCTCTTCGGAGCCTCGAACGGACTCCAGATCAGCCCTCCCGAGAGAGATTAGGGCTTGGCGGCAGCTCCGTATCGTAAAACGCGATGAATCTTTCTCTCTAATTTTTTTCTCCGTGAAAGAAAATATATGGAGTTTGAGTTGAGGTCGGTGGACGTCCAGGGGGCCCACGAGGCAGGGGGCGCGCCCAGGGGGGTGCGCCCCCCACCCTTGTGGACAGGGTGTGGGCCCCCTAACGCTATTTCTTTCGCCAATATTTTTTATTAATTCTGAAAAGTTGCTCCATGGATTTCCAGGACATTCCGAGAACTTTTATTTCTGCACAAAAATAACACCATGGCAGCTGTGCTGAAAACAGCGTCAGTCCGGGTTAGTTCTATTCAAATCATGCAAGTTAGAGTCCAAAACAAGGGCAAAAGTGTTTAGAAAAGTAGATACGACGGAGATGTATCAACTCCCCCAAGCTTAAACCTTTTCTTGTCCTCAAGCAATTTAGTTGACAAACTAAAAGTGATAAAGAAAAACTTTTACAAACTCTGTTTGCTCTTGTTGTTATAAATATGTAAAGCCAACATTCAAGTTTTCAGCAAAGATTATGAACTAACCATTTTCACAATAACACTTAGGTCTCATGTTTACTCATATCAACGGCATAATCAACTAGCGAGCACTAATAATAAATCTTGGATGACAACACTTTCTCAAAACAATCATAATATGATATAACAAGTTGGTATCTCGCTAACCCTTTCTGAGACCACAAAACATAAATGCAGATCACCTTTAAAGATCAAGGGCTGACTAAACATTGTAATTCATGGTAAAAGAGATCCAGTCAAGTCATACCCAATATAAACTAATAGTAATGCATGCAAATGACCGCGGTGCTCTCCAGCGGGTGCTTTTTAATAAGAGGGTTATGACTCAACATAAAAGTAAATAGATAGGCCCTTCGCAGAGGGAAGCAGGGATTTGTAGACGTGCCAGAGCTCGATTTTGAAATAGAGAGATAAATAACATTTTGAGCGGTATACTTTCACTGTCAACATAACAACTATGAGATCTCGATATCTTCCGTGCTACACACATTATAGGTGGTTCCCAAACAGAATGGTAAAGTTTATACTCCTCCTCCACCAACAATCATCAATCCACGGCTTGCCCGAAACAATGGGTGCCTACAACTAACAACAATCCCGATGAAGTTTTGTTTGCATTTATTTTGATTTGATTTGATCTTTGGATCATGGGACTGGGCATCCCGGTTACCAGCCATTTTCTCGTGAATGAGGAGCAGAGTCCACTCCTCTTGAGAATAACCCGCCTAGCATGGAAGATACAGACAACCCTAGTTGATACATAAGCCGCTCGAGTATACAAAACAGAATTTCATTTGAAGGTTTGGAGTTTGGCACATACAAATTTACTCAGAACGACAGGTAAATACCGCACATAGGAAGGTATGGTGGAATCAGAATAACTTTGGGGTTTATGGAGTTTGGATGCACAAGCAGTATTCCCGTTTAGTACAGGTGAAGGGTAGCAAAAGACTGGGAAGCGACCAACTGAGAGAGCGACAACAGTCATGAACATGCATTAGAATTAATCAACACTGAGTGCAAGCATGAGTAGGATATAATCCACCATGAACATAAATATCGTGAAGGCTATGTTGATTTTGTTTCAACTACATGCGTGAACATGTGCCAAGTCAAGTCACTCGAATCATTCAAAGGAGGATACCACCTTATCATACCACATCACAACCATTTTAATAGCATGTTGACACGCAAGCTAAACCATTATAAGCTCCTAGCTAATTAAGCATGCATAAGCAACTATAATCTCTAATTGTCATTACAAACATTTTTATTCATAATAGGCTAAATTAGGAACGATGAACTAATCATATTTACAAAAGCAAGAGAGGTCGAGTTCATACCAGCTTCTCTCATCTCAGCCAGTCCATCATATATCATCATTATTGCCTTTCACTTGCACGACCGAATGGTGTGTATAATAATAATAGTGCACGTGCATTGGACTAAGTTGGAATATGAAAGCATTCAACTCAAGGAAGAAGACAAGGTAATATGGGCTCTTGGTTAAATCAACAATCATGCATATGAGAGCCACTAAACATTCTCATTATGGTTTTCTCCTCTCAACCCCCAAAGGAAAGAAAAGAAATAACTGTTTACACGGGAAAGCTCCCAACAAGCAAAAGAAGAACGAGAAATCTTTTTGGGTTTTCTTTTAATTACTACAACTACAGCATGGAAAGTAAGTTAACTATTTTTTTGCTTTTCTTAAGGTTTATCAAACACACAAGAAGAAAGCTAGAAAAAGAAGTTAAACTAGCATGGATAGTACAATGAAAGAGTATGAGCACCGACAACTAGAATGAGTGTGTGAACATGAATGTAACGTCGGTGAGAAACACGTACTCCCCCAAGCTTAGGCTTTTGGCCTAAGTTGGTCTAAGCCCATGGATCATGGATACTCTCTCCGGTGTACTGAGGAGTGTCATCATATTGCCACTGGCTAGCGATCTCCTCCGGATCCCACTGGTAGGATGATGGACGATAAGGATCAAGTGGTGGTTCTGGCTCGGGCTCTGGGGTTGACGTCTGGCCCCGGTACGTGTAAACTCCGGACGGCGTAACGAGGTAATGGCCTGCAGTTAAATCAAAGAAACAGGGTGCATGCAAGATAACAGTCTCATTGTGTTTCTTATTAAATCTCAAATTATATAGAAGCATCTTATCATCATTGTTAACAATAAACTCATGTGCTACCATGCTCTTATAGTCTAGAAAAGTAGGGGCATCAGTTTTTCCTCTTTCTCATAATGCCTAATAGGTATCTCGAAGTGTTTTGCAAGGCGTGCAGCATAGATACCTCCAAAGATGGGGCCCTTTGTACGGTTCAGACTTAACTGTTTAGCAACAATAGCACCCATACTAGTAGAATTGTCACGAAATAAAGCATGGAACAAAATAATAATATCAGGAACACTGAGGTTTCCACAGTTTCTGTGACCAATTAAGCATCAACTAGAAAATATGGAAAAGTAGCGTAAAACAGGAAAATGTATGCTAGTTATTCTTGCATCGGAAACCTTCCTCTATTCCCCTACAGTAATAGTATCAACAAAACCATCCAGATCTTTACGATGTGGTTCCTCTAAGGTGCCCTCGAAGGGTATTCTGCAAACCATGCAAAAATTACGTAATGACATCTCCCTAGCCTCATCATATAAATGAAAAGCTACTGAAGGAGGTGAATTCTTAGGATAATAGTAGAAGTTTTGCACGTAAGTATTGGTGAGTAAGAGGTACTGTTCAGCCTGGTCATGGAGGAAATCGGTGAGGCCCGCGTTATCAGCCAAAGAATAAAAGTCTTCATAAATCCTGGCTGCTTTCAAGAAATCATCACAAGGCCATTCACACGGCCGTACTTCCACCACGCGAGGAAGATTATACTTGGCCTTTTCTTTCTCCTTAGCTTGTTTATCCTTAGAGGCTTGGCTAGAAGAGCCCCTCAAAAATCTCTTTATCATTTTCTACAAATTTCTGAAATTTTTAGTAACTCAAAATAAAAGTGAATCAATCTCAACAAAATTGATAGCAACTTCTCCCACAAGTGCCTAGAGCCTATATTATGCATTAGAATTACTTGGGACCTCATAAATTTGACATGTAAGCTCAAGAACAGGGTCACCTAGGCAACAAGAATTTGCAATGAATAAAGCACTAGATCAAAAACTAATTGGACCATTGGAGGGGTCACATACCAAGGAACAATCTCCCAAAGCAGTTTTGTGAATGGAGCTTTGAGTAAGGAGATCGAAAATCGCAGCAAAATGAGCTAGAACTCGTGCTTGAGCTGGATGGTGATTTTTTGGGAGGAAGATGGAGTGTGTGGGTGTAGGAATAAGTGGAGGGGGGCCACCATGGGCCCACGAGGCAGGGGGCATGCCCTGTAGGGGTGGGCGCGCCCTGCACCCTCGTGGCCCGGTGCCAGCTCCCCCTGCTGTGTTCTCAGTGCAAAATATTCTCAAATATTCCAGAAAAAATCATATTAAATTTGCAGGGCATTTGGAGAACTTTTATTTTTGGGTAATTTTTTATTGCATGGATAATTCAGAAAACAGACAGAAAATACTATTTTTACTTTATTTAGTCTAAATAACAGAAAGTAAAAGGAGGGTACAGAAGGTTGTGCCTTCTAATTTCATCCTTCTCATGCTCATCAAAAGGAATCCACTAACGAGGTTGATCAATTCTTGTTAACAAACTCATTCCGAATAACATGGAACCGGAGAAATTTCGAATAACACTAGGTTACCTCAACGGGGATATGCACATCCCCAATAATAAGAATATCATATTTCTTCTTGACAGTAGGAAGAGGAAATTCAAAACCTCCATTAAAAATAGTTGGACTTTTTCCAATAGAATTCATGCTATGAACTTGAGGTTGTTTCCTTGGAAAATGTACCGTATGCTCATTACCATTAACATGAAAGGTGATATTGCCTTTGTTGCAATCAATAACAGCCCCTGCAGTATTCAAAATGGGTCTACCAAGGATAATCGACACACTATCCTCCTCGGGAATATCAAGAATAACAAAGACCGTTAAGATAGTGACAGGAATATCAAGAATAACAAAGACCGTTAAGATAGTGACGTTTGCAACCACAACAGGCACATCCTCACAAATACCGACAGGTATAGCAGTTGATTTATCAACCATTTGCAAATATATTTCAGTAGGTGTCAACTTATTCAATTCAAGTCTATGATATAAAGAGAGAGGCATAACACTAACACCGGCTCCAAGATCACATAAAGCATTTTTAACCTAGTTTCTTTTAATGGAGCATGGTATAGTTGGTACTCCTGGATCTCCCAGTTTCTTAGGTATTCCACATTTAAAAGTATAATTAGCAAGCATGGTGGAAATTTCAGCTTCCGGTATCTTTCTTTTATTTGTAATGATATCTTTCATGTATTTAGCATAAGGACTTACTTTAAGCATATCAGTTAAGCGCATATGTAAGAAGATAGGTCTAATCATTTCAGCAAAGCGCTCAAAATCCTCATCATCCTTTTTCTTGGATGGCTTAGGAGGAAAAGGCATGGGTTTCTGAACCCATGGTTCTCTTTCTTTACCGTGCTTCCTAGCAACAAAGTCTCTTTTATCATAACGTTGATTCTTTAATTGTGGGTTATCAAGATCAACAGTAGGTTCAATCTCTACATCATTATTATTGCTAGGTTGAGCATCAAAGTGAACATTATCCGTATCACTAGGTTCATGTTCATCACCAGATTGTGTTTCAACATCAGAAATAGAAATATCATTGGGGTTCTCAGGTGTGTCGATAGCAGGTTCACTAGAAGCATGCAAAGTCCTATCATTTTTCTTTTTCTTCCTTTTAGAAGGACTAGGTGCATCTAAATTATTTCTCTGAGAATCTTGCTCAATTCTCTTAGGGTGGCCTTCAGGATACAAAGGTTCCTGAGTCATTTTACCAGTTCTAGTAGCCACTCTAACAACAAAATCATGTTTATTATTTAATTCATCGAGCAAATCACTTTGAGCTTTAAGTACTTGTTCTGCTTGAGTGGTAATCATAGAAGCATATTTACTAATGAGTTTAAGTTCACCTTTAACTCTGGCCATATAATCACTCAAGCGTCCAATCATGTAAGAATTACTCTTTAATTCTCTACCAACATAAGCATTGAAATTTTCTTGTCTAGCCATAAAGTCATCAAATTCATCCAAACATGGGCTAGCAAACTTAGTAGACGGGATTTCAACTTTATCATATCTATAGAGAGAATTTACATTTACTACCTGTGTCGGGTTATCAAGACCATGTGTTTCTTCAATAGATGGTAAATTAATACCATGTATTTCTTCAACAGGAGGTAAATTCTTAACATCTTCAGCTTTAATACCTTTTTCTTTCATAGATTTCTTTGCCTCTTGCATATTTTCCGGACTCGGAAATAGAACACCCCTCTTCTTCGGAGTTGGCTTAGGAGTTGGCTCAGGAGTTGGCTCGGGAATTGGCTTAGGAATTGGCTCAGGAAGAGTCCAATTATTTTCATTAGTCAACATATTATTCAATAGTAATTCAGCTTGGTCAACTGTTCTTTCCCTAAAAACACAACCAGCACAACTATCCAAGTGGTCCTTGGAAGCATCAGTTAGTCCATTATAAAAGACATCAAGTATTTCATTTTTCTTAAGAGGATGATCAGGCAAAGCATTAAGTAATCGGAGAAGCCTCCCCCAAGCTTGTGGGAGACTTTCTTCTTCAATTTGCACAAAACTATATATTTCCCTTAAAGCAGCTTATTTCTTATGAGCGGGGAAATATTTAGCAGAGAAGTAATAGATCATATCCTGGGGACTATGCACACAACCAGGATAAAGAGAATTAAACCAAGTTTTAGCATCACCCTTTAATGAGAATGGAAATATCTTAAGGATATAATAGTAGCGAGATTTCTCATCATTAGTGAATAGGGTGGCTATATCATTTAATTTAGTAAGATGTGCCATAACAGTTTCAGATTCATAGCCATAAAAAGGATCAGATTCAACCAAAGTAATTATCTCAGGATCGACAAAGAATTCATAATCCTTATTACTAACAAAGATAGGTGAAGTAGCAAAATCAGGGTCATATTTCATTCTAGCATTTAGAGATTTCTGTTTCCATTTAGCTAGTAACTTCATAAGATCAGATCTATCATTGCAAGCAAGAAAATCTCTAGCAGTTTCTTCATCCATAACATAACCCTCAGGAACAACAAGCAATTCGTACTTAGGGGGAGAACCTTCATCATCACTATCTTCAATAATTTTATTTTCAATAATTTCGTTCTCTCTAGCCCTAGCAAGTTGTTCATCAAGAAATTCACCTAATGGCACAGTAGTATCAATCATAGAAGTAGTTTCATCATAAGTATCATGCATAGTAGAAGTGGCATCATCAATAACATGTGACATATCAGAATTAATAGCAGAAGCAGGTTTAGGTGTTGCAAGCTTACTCAAAACAGAAGGAGAATCTAGTGTAGAGCTAGATGGCAGTCTCTTACCTCCCCTCATAGTTGAGGGATAAATCTTAGTTCTTTTGTCTTTCAAGTTCTTCATAGTGACCAGCAGATATAAATCCCAAGTGACTCAAAGAATAGAGCTATGCTCCCCGGCAACGGTGCCAGAAAATTGTCTTGATAACCCACAAGTATAGGGGATCGCAACAGTTTTCGAGGGTAGAGTATTCAACCCAAATTTATTGATTCGATACAAGGGGAGGCAAACAATATTCTTAAGTATTAGCAGTTGAGTTGTCAATTCAACCACACCTGGATAACTTAGTATCTGCAGCAAAGTATTTAGTAACAAAGTAGTATGATAGTAACGGTAAGAGTGATAAAAGTGACGGTAGAAGTTTTGTAGTAATTGTAACATTAGCAACGGTAAAGTAAATAAGAAAAGCACAATATGTGAAAAGCTTGTAGGCATTGGATCAGTGATGGATAATTATGTCAGATGCAATTCCTCATGTAATAGTTATAACATAGGGTGACACAGGACTAGCTCCAATTCATCAATGTAATGTAGGCATGTATTCCGAATATAGTCATATGTGCTTATGGAAAAGAACTTGCATGACATCTTTTGTCCTACCCTCCCGTGGCAGCGGGGTCCTTATGGAAACTAGGGATATTAAGGCCTCCTTTTAATAGAGTACCGGACCAAAGCATTAACACATAGTGAATACATGAACTCCTCAAACTACGGTCATCACTGAGAAGTATCCCGATTATTGTCATTGTCGGATCATAACACATAATAGGTGACTATAGACTTGCAAGATAGGATCAAGAACTCACATATATTCATGAAAACATAATAGGTTCAGATCTGAAATCATGGCACTCGGGCCCTAGTGACAAGCATTAAGCATAGCAAAGTCATAGCAACATCAATCTCAGAACATAGTGGATGCTAGGGATCAAACCCTAACAAAACTAACTTGATTACATGGTAAATCTCATCCAACCCATCACCATCCAACAAGCCTACGATGGAATTACTCACGCATGGCGGTGAGCATCATGAAATTGGTGATGGAGGATGGTTGATGATGACGACGGCGACGAATCCCCCTCTCTGGAGCCCCGAACGGACTCCAGATCAGCCCTCCCGAGAGAGATTAGAGTTTCGCGGCGGCTCTGTAATGTAAAACGCGATGAATCTTTCTCTCTGATTTTTTTCTCCGCAAAAGCAAATATATGGAGTTGGAGTTGAGGTCGGTGGACGTCCAGGGAGCCCACAAGGCAGGGGGGCGCCCAGGGGGAGGGGGCGCGCCCCCCACCCTCGTGGACAGGGTGTGGCCCCCCTGACGCTATTTCTTTCGCCAATATTTTTTATTAATTCTGAAAAGTTGCTCCGTGGATTTCCAGGACATTCCAAGAACTTTTATTTCTACACAAAAATAACACCATGGCAGTTGTGCTGAAAACATCGTCAGTCTGGGTTAGTTCCATTCAAATCATGCAAGTTAGAGTCCAAAACAAGGGCAAAAGTGTTTGGAAAAGTAGATACGATGGAGACGTATCAAGCATTCATCAGAAATAAAAAATAAATATAAATCAGCAGTGATACTATACCACACGGTTTCCTTGCTCCTCGATATCGGAAAGAATACTTCCGTTCACCAACATGTGGGACGTCGACCATCCTGGTCCACTTGCCATGCACGCAGAAGTCCAAGGGAGAGTCACCCCGATCGTCGTGCCGCATTAATAGTGAGTTAGTGACTAATGAGCCGTCAAACACATGCCTAACCTTTCCCACTATGAAGTTTCTCGGACGAACGAACCATCATGACTTCGTTGAATTCCGCTTCTTGAAGAAAACTACTGTACCAGCAGTACTGCTATCTACAGTAGTTACTCCAACAGAGGCCTCCTTTCGTTCATAGGATAGGAATTTTATAGGAATATGAAAATCATAGGAAGTGAGAGGACATGCATCTCAATTCCTATAGAGAAAGAGATGCCATTTGATGCATAAGATAGGAATTTTTCCATTGAGTCTAGGCTAATGTACTGGTAATTTTCTCTAAAAACTACAGTAATAACTAGTAGTACTGGTACATGCTCGTACTCAGACACAGACACACACACACTAACTACTATTACTACTACTTCTCACATGCCAGCCAGACGCCATCGTTCTCCTTCCCGGCTTTATCGGCGACACCCCACCGTGCTTGGATCTCCGCCGACCTCTCTGCAGCAGCACATGCGTCCTCTTCTTTCTTGCGGCGGCGGGCCTCTCTTTTCTTGAGTGCTTTCTGGCTTTTTCGCTCCCTCTGTGCAGCTTTGTCCGGCTCTTGCTCTAACGCCCATTCGGTCTTGGCAGCTTCAAATTCCGCCCACATAGGTGTGAGGTCGTGAGCGGCAATGAACTCGGCACGGCGGGATGCCATCGCTTCCCTACTGTCGTGGAATTAACACGTCAGATGTCCTAGTGAGAGGACTTAGTCGTGGAGCCATCACAAGGAGATTAGCTTAAAGGGGTTAAACCGGACAAAGGGCACAGGGAGTTTATACTGGTTCGTCCCCTTGCGGAGAAGGTAAAAGCCTATGATGTAGTTGTTGTGAAATTGATGGGGTCTCGATGATCATGGAGCGAATCCGCTTGGCCTGGTTCTCGAGTTGTTGTTTTTTGTCCCTGAACCTCCGCTGGGTCGTCCCTTTATATACATAGATTGACGCCCGAAAGTTTACAGAATCCCGAGGCCGGCTCATACATGTGTCCGGCTCAGTTTCTTCCTTTCCCTATCTTACAAAACAAGTTACATATCTCATGGCGGTTTATGTCTATGGGCCCTAATCCGCATTTGGGCTTTGGGCCTTCAAGTCTCTGTAGTAAAGCGCCATACTCCTTGTCTTCATGGGCTTCAATACGGATGACTCCTTATGAGTGTAACCCGTCCCCTCCTAGGCGGTTTATACTCAGTAGTTATATCCCCAACATTAGGCCCCAGGTTGATTTGAACCTATTCATGTCAAGCTTCAACACTTTGAGAAAATTTCTTCTTGAACATCTTCATGTCGACCTTGTAAACCGCCATGACATCATCTTCATGTGAACTTTGTAAACCGCCGTGACATCATCTTCCGAGACTGTAATAAATCCCCATGACGTCACCTGCTTATTAAAACCTGTAAATACTTCCCTTTTATTAATGAACCTCCGAAAACCGAGACGAGAACTGTGTTAAATAACCATTTTTTGGATTCCTCGATTCCCGCACCTGTCTCTTATCACTTCACCTTATAAATAGGACCAGGGGTCATTTTCTTTTTTCCCCTTCGTGCCTCTTCACCTCATCTTCTTCCTCGCGTCGCCTCAGAACTTGAACACCGCCGCCACCGTCGACCTTTGCTTCTGCTCTAGCGACGGCCGCTGCATTAACCTGATTTGACCAAAGAAACATGGTGCCTCTCTGCTATCCCTTCAATCTCTGTAAGTTCTCTTTCCTTATTCCCCAGATCTACTGCTAGGGTTTCGGTGTTCAATGGTGTTCTTCGGTGTTCGTCCTCTTTCATTGCTATACCTTGCTGCCACACTAGAACTTGATAAAACTTGTTATTCTCCCTGCATGGTCGTAGCTGTAGTCTATTTTCCCTTATGATAGCATCCCTTCTTAAGTAAACAGATCCCATCTGGACCTTTGCTGTTCCGCTGTCGCCACTTAGGGTTTTGAAATTTCCCCCCTTTTTCAAACTGCGGTAGATCCAGAATTATAATGTCAACTTGTAGAACCTGTTTGTACAACACTTAGCAATTTTTCAGATCTGTAACCTCCACACCACTATAGGCGGTTTAACCCTTTAGAAAATGATAATCCGCCAGGTACCATTAGCCCTTACTTAAATCGCCAACTCGACCTTTAATGTCAGAACCCAGTTTATCAATGCACATACGTTTCATTATCTCCTTCCCCTGGCCTGATGCCGGTTTATGCATATCAGCCATAAATTGTAAACCGATTTTAATCTTCCTTTCCAGCTTGTCATTTGAAATGGCCAAACAGTTCTATGCTTGCAATTGGGTTCCTTCCTGGGTTACTGAAGAGCAACTGACTGGGTACGTTTTGACTAGCGCTTTAGCGAGCAAAGAAACCATCCACTGGAGGGTCCCTGGTCCAGAAAATCCTCCTGAACCCCGGAATGGAGAAGTGATTGCTTTTACTGACCATCTGAATCGAGGGTTTAGCCTGCCCAGATCAAAATTCTTTTGTGATGTGCTTGCTAATTTCTAGATCCACCCTCAAGACATTGGACCGAATTCTGTGTCCAATATATGCAATTTTCAAGTTTTTTGTGAAGTCTATTTGCAAGAGGAACCCATTGTGGAACTATTCCGGGACTTCTTTTACTTAAACTGCCGTACTGAGTTTATGGACAGGCCAACACTGAACTCGGGGGCATTTCAATCCAGAAGAGAAAGGATGTTGACTTCCCTCATGCCAAACATCATAGCCACCGCAAGGACTGGAATCAGACTTGGTTTTACTATGGCAATACGGCTCCGGACGATGAAAATCCTCTGCCGGGTTAACGAGCGTACCGGCTTAACAAAAATCATCCAGTCCCTCAACGGTTAACTGCCGAGGAGAGATCAAAATATGCCCCTCAGCTATCAAACCTCAGAGCCTTTGTTGCAAACAGCCTAATAGGCGTTGATTTCATTCGATGCTGGGTTTCTTGGAGTATTCTGCCTTTAAGCCGTCACCCTGGTTTAATGTGTGAATACACAGGGGATCTGAAAGACCCTCAGCGTCATACTGACATCCAGCTCACTGATGATGAAGTTACCAAAGCTGTCAAGAAGATGCTTGATGAACCGGTGGTTGTATGTAGCAAAGTAGGACTTAGTCCCTTTTGTGCATCCAACACACCGCCAGCTGTAAGAATCACCTCATTTTTGCCTTAATCTGTCCCTTCTTAAAAAAACCTTTACAATTTGCTGTCCATCTATACAGGGTGACGATCCGTTCTGGAAGAGGAAATCACAAGATAAACCGGCGAGAGCGCCTCGCGTTAAGACCAAGGTTACAAAGAGGCCAACAAAGAAGAAAACCACCGAGGCTTCTAACATTCCCAATGATGAAGAGCTTGATGACCCGGAGTCAGAGGTAGAACTTGACTCTCTTGGTTCTTTTTTCGTACATCTCATTGACAATGATTATTATCAGGATGATGCGGAAGCTAGCCGCGCGAGTGATGCAGAGGTAATTGTTCTATCTTCTGACTCAAATCATGTGCCAATTCGAAAACTCCATCGAGCAGTCCGGAAAGTAAAACGTTCACACCCTCTTGCTTATTAGGATCCACACTTTTCTTTGAAGATGCAGCAGCCTGAAGCTCACCGCACCACTCGGCATAGTGGCCAACAAGTTACCTCCTCCGGTTTAACGAAGTCTCCGGTTCACAAACGTCGTCAAGAGGTCTCTTATACTTCTAATACACTTTATCTCAAGGCGGGTTACTTCCGAAATCCTCTTAATCCATCTGATTCAAATTATCAGGGAACCTCCAATTCATCCTCTGGCGAGTCATCAGCCACACAAATGCCCCTCCTCAAGACTGTTCTGGGGTAAGCATATGATTTTTAACCTTTTATGCCTTGTACTGGTTTATTGTACTAACCTCTTTGTCTTTTCTTCAGTGCCAAAGCCAGACTTAGCAAGAAAGCCAAGCTGACTACACCAACTAATGACAATCCGGCCCCTGAACGGGAGAAGGCTTCAGAAGCTTTTGATCAAAATGTTGAAAATATCCTGGATGATCCGGCACCTCAAGCTCAAGACACTTTTGCTGAACCGGGAGAAATAAACCCAACAAGCCAGTCTACTAATCCGCCAAGCCCATCGGCCGATCCGCCGAGCCTAGCAAGAACATGTGATAAACCGCCAAGCCCAGCAAAAACTGTTGATGGCACCATAGATGATGTTGTGATTACCGGTTTTGGTCACACTGCTCCTGGCAATCCTGTCGCTTTATCTAAGCACAGTGCCAAGGAAGAATTCTCTGCTGTGGACAAGGGAAAATGGAAAACAGATTTATCCAGCTATGCTCATCTCAATGCTCAGGACATCCACTCTGGATACTTAAACCGTCTGTATACGAGCCGTGACTATGAAGCCGGTTTAGTAGGTCTGATGAAAGAGCGATATGGCGTAAATATCCATCCCTTTGCATAAATTTTCTTTCCTTTAATCTGGCTTAGAATATCAACTCCAGTAGCCCCCAAGGGCCGGTTCATAAAATTATTGTGAACCGGGACTTGTAATAGAACAGTATTGAATTTCTGAAGCTGTAGCCCCTATGGATCGGTTTATACCTTTAGGATGAACCGGTACATCTTCTGTCATACAGTTCTCCAAAATTCCTGATAACCATCAATAGAATCCGGTTTATTAATAGGAACTTGACAATCTTGAATTGATCCGGTATGCATTAGCCCCCAAGTGCCAAGTGTATAACTTGTTATGTGCTTGGGACTTTTGAAATACCAGTTTATAAAAGCAATCTGCATTAGCCCCCAAGTGCCAAGTGTATAACTTGTTATGTGCTTGGGACTTCAAAGATGCACTATTAACTCATTAACTGTTCCTTGCAGGCTGATCTGATCAAAAAGGAATCCCAAATTGCCGACCTTCTAGAGAATATCAAGTCCCAGCAAGCAGAAACTTCCAAGGCTAAAGAAGAGCTGACTAGCGCATTAACAACCATGGAAAAGCTGAAGGACAACTTCAAAGGCGGACGAGCAGATTGGGAATCAAACAAAGCAATTTTGCTAAAGCAGGCAGAGGATGCTGAAGCGGCCCTTAAACCAGTGACAGAAGAGCTGACTGGCCTAAAGCGGCAAATAAACGCTATGACCTCTGCTGTCTTTGGTAAAATATCTTCTTCATAAGTTATACTTAAACATCCTTGAAATTGCCAGTTTAATAATAATGCTTTAACCACTGCAGGGAGTCATGTTGCTCATCTTGGTTTAGATATGTGCAAGAAACCGAAGGCTGCCTATACTTTAATAGAGCAGTTATATAACGGCGTCCAATGGGTCATATGTACATGCTCATACAATAAACCGCCCCCAACTTTGATCAAGGACACATTGGCAAAGTTATCCATGACACCTGCCCAGCTTGAGGAGGTAAAGAGATCAGCTGCAAGAGTTGGTGCTCTGTCTGCATTGACTCAGGCCAAAGCATGGATATCTGATCTTGATCCGGAAGATATTGGAAATGGCTATCCCAGCCAGAAAGAAGATGGTACAGACTTTGATACTGATGCCCTCAGAGCTTTGACAAAGGAGATGTCTCCACTTGAAAGCAACCTGGCTAAAGAGACTGATTTGTCTTTCCACCGATCGATTTATGATGCAGATAACAACCGGATTGATGCTTCGGTTTTATGAAGTGCAAAATATTATCCCGCCAATCCGTAAGCACACTTATGCCCCTGATGTTGAACCGTCCACCCTTATAAGAGATGAAGCTGTCTTCCGAGCCTTAACTGGGATTGACTGGGCAACTATTGACTTCCAGCCACTGGGTGGAGAGGTGGAGGATGAACCGGTGCAGAACGATCCACAACCTTCAAACCAGCGTGTGGAAGAATCATGATCCAGAGGCCGGTTTATCATCGACACATTGTCATCCTTGAAAAACAATAATTCTTTTGGGCAGTCAAAACACCTTGTAATAGGCTAGCTTAAACACTTGGTCTGCTATGCCTTCGCGCATATTTACTCTGCACAATATTGTTAATCCGTCATGAAGATGCTATGTCTACTTATGATCTTTAACAGCTTTATGCAATCATGTTTCTGCATAGAATAAACCGAGGATTGTCCTCGCGGTTTACCACCGGACAGGTCATAGTGCCCAATATAAAGCCAGGGTTTATAACCAAGGCTGTAAAGATAAAGAAATACGAAATACATCATACCTGTGATTTGAATCACATTGTTGGTTTACCAACTTTCTTCTTAATAAGGGTGATAACCTAACTCCTGAGTGCTGATGACTCCTACCATGCTGTGCTGGTGTATAATAAGCCATGCCGGGTTATGATAAACACCGGATGATCATCCTGGCGATTTATAGTCAATGCCAGGCCAGGTTAATAAACACCGGTTTATAATTGGTTGTGTACTAACAACTTATAGTTGAAAGCCACGCCGGGTTAACAAAACACCAGGTTATATTGATGACTTAAAGTTAGGCCGGGTGAATAGATGCCGGTTTACCTCAAAAGCTTATCAAAAGAGAAAAAACTTTGACAAATAAAAGCAAATAAAAAACCTGTAGTCGAGGCTTTTCAAGGGCTGCCAGGCCCAAATACGAGGCTTTTCATGGGCTGCCAGGCCACTGAGTTAAACCATTTCACAAAGCCTTTTAAGATGGACCTTACATTAACCAATCGTCATTTTAACTTTGACAAGTTCAGGGTCTGTACAAGATTGACTTGTCAAACGTTCGACGGGTCATACCAGGATTACCTGGACGGAATGTCTTACGTGATGAAGGCAGGTTAACCCAGGGTTTTAGGTGAATACACCTGGCTTCCAAGCCTGACTTGATATCCTATTACAAGGGTCCTCTAAAACTCTTTGTTGCTGTGCACAAAGAGCCACCAAGTAATATTTTGAGCTGTGCTCAGTGGGTGCCTATGTTTGAGCTGTGCTTGGCAACAGACTCTCTTTGGCCCCTTGGGTGTGAAGCCCCCAAGCTTTGTTGTGGCTTTATAAGCCGGTTTAATGGATAATCAGAACTCCGCTTTATAAGCAAAAGCCCCCATGTAACCAAGAAATCTTTTTGAAGAAAGGCAGAGGCCCTGCTTTAGCAAGGATGCCGGTTTATTATATTGATCATAATATATACATTGTTAAAAATATGTACATAGTAGGAGCCTGTGGCTCAGGTATAGTAAGGCCGAAGATGAGCTATATCCACGGCCGGCGGGTCTCCTCCTCCAATTTGCGTGAGTCTTTGTGCTCTCGAACATCGATAAGGTAGTATGACCCGTTGTTCAGATTCTTGCTGACCACAAAGGGCCCTTCCCAAGGTGGGGATAACTTGTGCATGTTGGTCTGATCTTGGATAAGCCGGAGCACTAAGTCGCCTTCTTGAAAAGTTCTGGTTTTAACCTGGCGGCTATGATAACATTGTAGGTCTTGCTGATAAATCGTTGAACGAGCTGCCGCTATGTCCCATTTTTCATCTAACAGGTCCAACGCATCTTGGCGTGCTCTTTTATTGTCCGCTTCAACATAAGCTGCCACTCGGGGCGAGTCATGGCGAATATCACTTGGGAGAACTGCCTCTGCTCCATAAACCATGAAGAAAGGTGTATAACCCATAGATCTGTTGGGGGTGGTATTAATGCTCCATAACACAGAGGGCTACTCTTCCACCCAACAACCTGGTGTCCTCTGCAAAGGGACCATAAGCCGAGGCTTGATACCTTTTAAGATTTCTTGATTAGCTCTCTCCGCTTGACCATTGGACTGGGGGTGAGCCACTGATGACACATCAAGCCGGATGTGCTCACGTTGACAGAACTCTTCCATAGCACCCTTGGATAGGCTCGTGCCATTGTCTGTTATAATATTGTGTGGAAAACAAAAGCAGAAAATCACCTTCTTCATGAATTGAACCGTCGTGGCTGCGTCACACTTGCTGACTGGCTCTGCCTCCACCCACTTGGTGAATTTATCAACTGTCGCCAAAAGGTGGGTCTTCTTATCCTTGGACCTCTTAAAGGGCCCAACCATATCCAGCCCCCAAGTTGCAAACGGCCAGTTAATTGGAATCATCCTCAATTCCTGGGCCGAAACATGGGCTTGGCGTGAAAATTTCTAACAACCGTCACACCTTCTGACCAGATCCTCAGCATCAGCATGAGCTATTAACCAGTAAAAGCCGTGTCGGAAAGCCTTAGCCACAAGGGATTTTGAACCGGCGTGATGGCCACAATCCCCTTTGTGGATTTCACGCAAGATCTCATAGCCTTCTTCGGGAGAAACACAGCGCTGAAATGCCCCCAAAACACTGCAATGGTGTAACTCACCATTAACAATACTCATGGACTTGGACCACCGGATTATCTGCCGGGCCAAAACTTCATCTTCAGGTAACTCGCCTCGGGTCATGTATGCCAAGTAGGGCACCGTCCAATCGGGGATAGCATGAAGAACTGCCACTAATCCAGCTTCCGGGTCAGGGATAGCTAGATCCTCTTCAGTTGGTATCTTGACCGACGGGTTATGTAGAACGTCAAGAAAAACATTAGGCGGCACCGGTTTACACTGAGATCCTAGCCGTCTTAAAGCATCCGCCGCTTCATTCTTGCGCCGATCGATATGTTCAACCTGATAATCCTTGACGTGACCAGCAATAACATCCACTTCACGTCGATAAGCCGCCATGAGTGGATCCTTAGAATCCCAAGTACCAGAGACTTGTTGAGCCACCAAATCGGAGTCCCCAAAGCATCATACCCAGAGTAAGTTCATCTCTAGCCATTCGAAGACCGTGGAGCAAGGCCTCATACTCAGCTGCATTGTTAGTACAAGGAAACATTAAGCGGAGAACATAACAAAAATTGTCACCTTGAGGGGAAGTAAGAACCACTCCAACCACCGAGCCCTCCAATTGTCTGGATCCGTCGAAGTGAATAGTCTAGTATGTGTTATCCGGTTTATCCTCTGGTGCCTGTGACTCTGTCCAGTCATTGATGAAATCCACAAGTGCCTGAGATTTGATGGTTGTACGAGGCATATATTTTACCCCACATGGTCCAAGCTCGATAGCCCATTTAGCAATTCGGTCAGTAGCTTCCCTGTTCTGGATGATATCTCCCAAAGGAGCCGAACTGACCACAGTGATGGGATGACCTTGAAAGTACTATTTAAGTTTCCGTCTGGCCATGAACACTCCACACACCAATTTCTGCCAATGCGGGTACCTCTTCTTGGACTCAATAAGCACTTCACTAATATAATAACCCGGCTGTTGAACCGGATACTCTTTACCTGCCTTCTTGCGCTCCAGCACAATAGCCATGCTGACAGCCCGGGCATTAGCAGCCACATATAACAACAATGGTTCCTTATCAATGGGGGCAGCAAGGACAGGCGGCTCGGCCAATTGCTTCTTCAGATCCTCAAACGCCGCATTAGCAGCATCACTCCAGACAAAGTTATCTGTCTTTTTCATCATTTGATATAGAGGAATAGCCTTCTCCCCCAACCGGCTGATAACCCGGCTCAGTGCCGGAATTCGACCCGCCAGACGTTGAACATCATTGATACATGCCGGTTTAGCCAGCGAGGTAATAGCTTTGATCTTCTTCGGATTAGCTTCAATGCCCTTGTTAGACACCAGAAAACCCAAAAGCTTGCCTTCCGGAACACCGAAGACACACTTGGCCGGGTTAAGCATCATTTTGTAAACCCGGAGGTTATCAAAGGTTTCCTTCAGATCATCTATCAATGTCTCCTTCTTCCTGGACTTCACCACAATATCATCCACATAAGCATGAACATTGCGCCCAATCTTGTCATGAAGACAATTCTGCACACATCGCTGATAAGTCGCCTGGGCACTTTTGAGCCCAAAAGGCATAGATACATAGCAGAAGGCTCCAAAGGGAGTTATAAACGCTGTCTTCTCCTGGTCCTTAACCACCATCTTGATTTGATGATAACCATAATAAGCATCCAAAAAGCTCAAACGCTCACAACCCGCCGTTGCATCAATGATTTGATCAATCCGAGGGAGAGCAAAAGGATCAGCTGGACAAGCCTTGTTCAAATCTGTGTAATCCACACACATGTGCCAAGTGCCATTCTTTTTAAGCACCAGCACCGGATTAGCCAGCCACTCAGGATGAAAAACTTCAATGATGAACCCTGCTGCCAAGAGCCGGGCTACCTCCTCACCAATAGCCTTTCGCCTTTCTTCATTGAAGCGGTAAAGAAATTGCTTGACCGGTTTAAACTTAGGATCAATATTGAGAGTGTGCTCAGCGAGTTCCCTCGGTACACCTGGCATGTCAGAAGGTTTCCATGCAAAGATATCCCGGTTCTCACGGATGAACTCGATGAGCGTGCTTTCCTATTTCGAATCTAGGTTAGTGCTGATACTAAACTGCTTGGATGAATCGCCAGGAACAAAATCAAGCAGCTTAATCTCATCAGCTGATTTAAACTTCAAGGCTGGATCATGCTCTGTAGTTGGCTTTTTCAAAGAGGTCATAACTGCCGGATCAACCCTGTCCTTGTAGAACTTCAACTCTTCTGCTGCTCAAACCGACTCAGCATAGGCCGCATCACCCTCTTCGCACTCCAAAGCGACCTTGCGGCTGCCATGAACCATGATGGTCCCCTTATGACACAGCATCTTGAGCTAAAGATAAACATAACAAGGCCTTGCCATGAATTTAGCATAAGCCGACCGTCCAAACAGGGCATGATATGGGCTCTGAATTTTCACCACTTCAAAGGTTAATGTCTCTGATCTCGAATCATAGTCATCTCCAAAACCAACCTCCAGAGCTATCTTACCAACCGAATAAGCCGATTTACCCGGCACCACGCCATGGAAATTGGTGTTCGACGGTTTAAGATTCTTGTCTGTCAACCCCATACGACGGAAGGTCTCATAATATAAGATGTTGATACTGCTCCCCCCCGTCCATGAGTACCTTCATGAACTTGTAACCCCCAACCTGAGGTATCACCACCAACGCCAGATGACCCGGATTGTCAACCCGGGGTGGATGATCCTCTTTGCTCCACACAATGGGCTGTTCAGACCAGCATAAATAACGGGGCACCGCCGGTTCAACGAAGTTCACTGCCATTTTATGAAGCTTCTGATCGTGCTTGCACAAGCTAGTGGTGAAGACATGATATTGCCCACTATTCAACTGCTTCTGCTGGCTCTGGTAACCCGACTGCTACTGCTGTTGATTCCCCCTGTTGATTATAACCTCCCTGACTGGCCTGATTGCCTTGATTGCCATGTCCACCTTGATTACCCTGAAATCCTGAACCGAAATTCCCTCCTCCATAACCCGGCCCATGAGACCCGGGTCCTGAACCGCCGGCCGGTCCACGATCATATCAGAAGAGATCAGAGTATTTGAACTCTCACATAATAAAGCAATCCTTCCATAGGTGCGTAGCTGGCTTCTCCTCCATCCCGTGCTTTGGGCAAGGCTGATTTAATAGGCGCTCCAGATTCATACCTAATCCTCCGCCCCGTGGGGGCGGTTTACCCTTACGACGCTGACCATTGCCCTACACATTGGTATTAGCCACAAAATCCAAACTATTGTCAGCTTTACGCTTACCATTGTTTCCATGGCCAGCTGATAACCCACAAGTATAGGGGATCGAAACAATTTCCGAGGGTAGAGTATTCAACCCAAATTTATTGATTCGACACAAGGGGAGCCAAAGAATATTCTCAAGTATTAGCAGCTGAGTTGTCAATTCAACCACACCTAGAAACTTAGTATCTGCAGCAAAGTGTTTATTAGCAAAGTAATATGATAGTGGTGGTAACGGTAACAAAAGTAAAGACAGCAAAAGTTATGTTTTTGGTATTTTGTAGTGATTGTAACAGTAGCAACGGAAAAGTAAATAGCGAGAACCAGTATATGGAAAACTCGTAGGCACCGGATTAGCGATGGATAATTATGCCGGATGCGGTTCGTCATGTAACAGTCATAACATAGGGTGACACAGAACTAGCTCCAGTTCATCAATGTAATGTAGGCATGTATTCCGTATATAGTCATACATGCTTATGGAAAAGAACTTGCATGACATCTTTTGTCCTACCCTCCCGTGGCAGCGGGGTCCTATTGGAAACTAAGGGATATTAAGCCCTCCTTTTAATAGAGAACCGGAACAAAGCATTAGCACATAGTGAATACATGAACTCCTCAAACTATGGTGATCACCGAGAGTGGTCCTGATTATTGTCACTTCGGGGTTGCCGGATCATAACACATAGTAGGTGACTATAGACTTGCAAGATAGGATCAAGAACACACATATATTCATGAAAACATAATAGGTTCAGATCTGAAATCATGGCACTCGGGCCCTAGTGACAAGCATTAAGTATAGCAAAGTTATAGCAACATCAGTCTCAGAACATAATGGATACTAGGGATCAAACCCTAACAAAACTAACTCGATTACATGATAAATCTCATCCAACCCATCACCGTCCAGCAAGCCTACGATGGAATTACTCACGCATGGCGGTGAGCATCATGAAATTGGCGATGGAGGATGGTTGATGACGACGACGGCGACGAATCCCCCTCTCCGGAGCCCGAACAGACTCCAGATCAGCCCTCCCGAGAGAGATTAGGGCTTGGCGGCGGCTCCGTATCGTAAAACGCGATGATTTCTTCTCCCTTATTTTTTTCTCCCCGAAAGCCAATATATAGAGTTGGAGTTGGCATTGGAGGGCCACCAGAGGGCCCACGAGGTAGGGGGCGCACCCAGGGGGGCGCCCCCACCCTCGTGGACAGGGTGTGGGCCCCTTGGCCTTCATCTTTGGCGACAATTTTTTTTGTTTTTTTCTAAGGTGTTCCGTGGAGTTTCAGGTCATTCCGAGAACTTTTATTTTCTGCACATAAAACAACACCATGGCAATTCTGCTGAAAACAGTGTCAGTCCGGGTTAGTTCCATTCAAATCATACAAGTTAGAGTCCAAAACAAGGGCAAAAGTGTTTGGAAAAGTAGATACGACGGAGACGTATCAACTCCCCCAAGCTTAAACCCTTGCTTGTCCTCAAGCAATTCGGTTGACAAACTGAAAGAGAAAAAGAAAAACTTTTACAAACTCTGTTTGCTCTTGTTGTTGTAAACATGAAAAGCCAGCATTCAAGTTTCAGCAATTATTATGAACTAACCATACTTAAAATAACACGAAGGTCTCACAATTACTCATATCAATAGCATAATCAGCTAGTGAGCCATAATAATAAAACTCGGATGACAACACTTTCTCAAAATAATCATAACATAATATAACGAAATGGTATCTCGCTAGCCCTTTCTGAGACCGCAAAACATAAATGCAGAGCACCTTTAAAGATCAAGGACTGACTAAACATTGTAATTCATGGTAAAAGAGATCCAGTCAAGTCATACCCAATATAAACCAATAATAATGAATGCAAACGACAGTGTGCTCTCCAGCGGGTGCTTTTTAATAAGAAGGGTGATGACTCAACATAAAAGTAAATAGATAGGCCCTTCACAGAGGGAAGCAGGGATTTGTCGAGGTGCCAGAGCTCGGTTTTAAAATAGAGATTGAATAACATTTTGAGCGGCATACTTTTGCTATCAACACAACAACTATTTGATGACGATATCTTCCATGCTACACAAATTATAGGCGGTTCCCAAACAGAATGGTAAGTTTATACTCCCCCTCCTCCACAAGCATCAATCCATGGCTTGCTCGAAACAATGAGTGCCTCCAACATCCAACGGGTCCCAGGGGGAGTTTTGTTTGCAGTTAATTTGATTTAGTTTGCACAAAGCATGGGACTGGGCATCCCGAAGACCAGCCATTTTCTCGTGAATGAGGAGCGGAGTCCACTCCTCTTGAGAATAACCACCTAACATGGAAGATAAGGGCAGCCCTAGTTGAAACATGAGCGGCTCGAGCATGAAAAACAGAATTTCATTTGAAGGTTTGGAGTTTGGCACATACAAATTTACTTGGAACGGCAGGTAGATACCGCATATAGGGAGGTATAGTGGACTCATATGGAACGACTTTGGGGTTTAAGGAGTTTGGATGCACAAGCAGTATTCCCGCTTAGTACAGGTGAAGGCTAGCAAAAGACTGGGAAGCGACTAACTGAGAGAGCGACAACAGTCGTAAACATGCACTAGAATTAATTTACACCGAATACAAGCATGAGTAGGATATAATCCACCATGAACATAAATATCATGAAGGCTATGTTGATTTGATTCAACTACATGCGTGAACATGTGCCAAGTCTAGTCACTCAATACTTTTAAAGGAGGATATCATCCCATCATACCACATCATAATCATTCTAATAGCATGTTGGCACGCAAGGTAAACCATTATAACTCATAGCTAATCAAGCATGGCACAAGCAACTATAATCTCTAGATGTCATTGCAAATATGCTTACTTCACGATAGCTGAATCAGGAACGATGAATCATCGTATTTACAAAAACAAGAGAGGTCGAGTTCATACCAGCTTTTCTCATCCCAATAAGTCCATCATATATCATCATTATTGCCTTTCACTTGCACGATCGAACGAAGTGTATAATAATAAGAGTGCACGTGCATTGGACTAAGCTGGAATCTGCAAGCATTCAACTCAAGAGAGAAGACAAGTAACATGGGCTCTAAGTTAAATAATCATTCATGCATATAAGAACCACTAAGCAATTTCAATATAGTCTTCTCGACCCCCAAAGAAAGGAAAAGAAAATAAAAACTATATACACGGGAAAGCTCCCAACAAGGAAAAGAAGAACAGAAATATTTTTGGGTTTTATTTTTAATTACTACAGCAAGGAAATAAACTACTACTAATTTTTTCTCAAGGTTTATCAAACACACAAGAAGAAAGCAGGAAAAGGAAAATAAACTAGCATGGATATTACAGTGAA